>NC_058133.1:155717233-155731327 GCF_016433145.1 Gracilinanus agilis | reverse complement strand
AGAAAGAAAGAAAGAAAGAAAGAAAGAAAGAAAGAAAGAAAGAAAGAAAGAAAGAAAGAAAGAAAGAAAGAAAGAAAGAAAGAAAGAAAGAAAGAGAGGAAGGAGGGAGATATTGAAGGAAGAAAGAAGAAATCAGATCTAGTACAAAATTAATAATCATAACAAACCAATTCTTTGTCATAGGGCTTGTTTTGCTGAGTAGAACATTAAGTCCCTTGAGAACAGGGATTTGTTTTATCTTTGTATCCCCAGGGTCTAATGCACTGCCTGGCCAATGGTAAATACTTAATAAAGGCTTGATGAATTGACTTGGCTTGAATTGAATGAAACTGAATTCTGGTTCTGTTCCAGCTATCCAACCCCTATTTGGGGGAACACTAGACCTTTAACTGAGTCAGATTTATTGCTGGGCTGGATTCCATAGGTAGTTCTTCAGGGCTCTAATGGAGGCAAACTTGGACTCAGACTCCTGTCCCTGGACCTTGAGGATCCCACCCTAGTCCATTTCATCTCTAACAATCCTTTATTTTAGTCAAGAAAGGATAACTACAACAGGGGCAAGACTGTGAACTCCTTGAAAGAAGGGATGAATTGTTTTGGGTTTTTTTGCCTTTTTCTATATTTCCAGAGATTAGCACAGGGTTTGACACATAGTAGGCTTTTAATAAATGCTAGCTGACTGAAAACAATAAGGTCTTATGTAGCCAGGTAAGAATGAGAACTCAGTAGCTCAGGGAGTCTTCTGAACTCACACCAAGTTCTGGCTCAGAAGCCAATCAGAAAGGCAGACAGAAATGGGCCTGGAAACAATCATATTACTCTTCTTACTCATGCTCTGCAGAGGAGAGAGCCAGGCTCCTTTATTCCACCTCATCAGTCACTTCCATAAAGAAGCTTACCAAACTGCCCATGTTCCCAAGACTATTTGGCTGGGTCCCCATTATGCCAGTCTCTGTGGATTCAGGTATATTCAATGAGGGCAAAGCAACCTCAACCATAATCCTTATAGGAATATTTATTGAAAACATGAAAGAAATTTGGGTGATGAATTTTACAGTATCTGTATTTCTCACTTTATAAAATAGCCACATAGGGAATAGATTGAGAAATGGAGGAGGTAGAGAGAGGTGCTTATTATAATTTCTTTTTTAAAGAAAAAAAACTCAAAAGTTAACACTGCACATTAGAGGACCTTGTGTTTACAGCTGTCTAAATGCTTACCTCTTGATGGGGGACCGGAGGGGCATTGCTCATTTAAGTCAGGCAATACAGACATCACCCAGGGAGTCTAACTTCCTGAGCTGCTTAATGAATCACATCTGACTTGGTCATGAACATGAACATAAACATCTAATAATAATAAAATCATGTTTATATAGTGCTTAACAGTTTACAATGCACTTGCCTTACTCTGGTAGGTCAGTAGTTCAACTATTATTGTATGTATATAATAAATGAGTGAACTGAGGTCTAGAGATGTTAAGTGATTTACCTAATATCACACAGTAGTAAAGAGAAGAGCTTATAGTTAAAACTAGGACTTCTAGCTCTTTCCTTTTAAAAATTTCCTTCTTTTTTATTATGAACATAATTGTCCTTAATAGATACATACTTTAAAATGAACAAAGAAGAATAAGAAATTGCTTTAACTATTCTTCAAAGTAGAATTATAACCAAAAGTTCACTGAAATGTTTCCTTAGACTCTATGATGTATCCCAAGTTATTTTTGTTGTTTGTTCTTAGTTTTTGAAGACCAATGACATCACAATGAGTGATGTATTTATCAGTGTGTGAATTGGATTTAAGGGAAGCAGAGTTGTACAAAGCCGGCAAACTCACCTTCTCTACCAGAATCATTTTTGTCCAGTGCCTAGACAAAAAATATGATTCATGATAGCCCAGGATGAAGTAGATGACCTAGGCTTCTTTGATATCTGACTAGACTCTAGGGACATCTGCTTCTGCTGTCTTCATAGCCATTAGAACAAATTGTTCTCATCCTCCCATTCCTTGGGGGAAGTCTTCATGTGCCTGTGAAGGTAGACATCCCCCTAACTCAACAATGTGTTTGTGGCCCCTTGGTTACTCTCAACCTAATTTAGCCCATCTGCTCAATGGTGTGGCCACTGCTCAGGCTACAGCTTCTTGGAGCCACAGGTGAGAATGGAGTGAAAGGTAGACACCAAAGGCAGAGTCTTGAAAAAGGCTTGGTAAGTGCTCATATCAAAGGTGCTAGTCCTCCTTGAACACTCATATACCCAATATCCCCAAGAAGGGCAAGGACAAATGGTTTTTCCATCACTCTGCCTCCTTACTATTATAACGTAGAAGGCATCATTTCTAAAGTCAACCATGTTAATATTGGTGGGGGGGGGGAGAGGAAGGACAATTAATAAAACTGAATCCAATGAGAATCACACAGCAAGAATTACTCTGGGTCTTGACCTTTTTAGTGGATAATCCATTATGGTTTGTTGACTATGAACAGAATACGGGACAGAAAAATGATCATCAGAGGTAGGGATGGGCAAGATGAATTGAATCCTTCACAAAGAACTATATTATAGAGCGCTTTGTAGCTTCTTCTTCAACTTTAAGAAAATTCAGCATATAGAAATCTTAATTTAACAAACTAACAAAAGAGGAAATTACTCATTATCAAAAATAATCTACCACAAATAAATAATTTCCCAAGTACAGGTAAAATTCAATTATATTTACAATGGCATTATTTATACAACATTTCTTTATTTATCTTGTTGGAAGACCATCCCTCTAATCATCCCAATTTAAAAACTGAGTCCTTTTGGATTTTTCCTTCTCCTTTTCCTTCCCCTCCCCCAATATCCAATCTATTGGTTAATCCTGTTGGTTGCTCCTCCAAAATTATCTCAGGCATCCATTTTCTCCTTATATTCACACCCTAGTTTAGCCCCTCATCAGCTACTAGCCTCATAATTAGTCCCCCTATTTCTAGTCCCTCTCCTTTCCAATTTCATCTCTTCCACACATTGCCACTTCCTAATGATGAAGAGGGTGGCAGGGAAGGACTTTCATTGGCTTCCTAGAGCTTAGAAGATAAAATATTCTTCAGTCTGACATTTAGAATAAAAAACTCTTCAGTCTAACATTCATAGGCCTCCAAAATCTAGTTCCAAACTCTCTTTTCAGACTTATTTTACATTATTTCCCTTTGTAGAATCTATTTTCAGGGGTATGCTAAGTGAATGTTTAACAGCAGGCTTTCCCAAAAAATGTATGTAAGGCAAATTTTTAAAATTTAATCTGCATTATTAACATTATCTCCATCACTTTCTTAAGCATAGACAATTTACAAAACAATTCAAGCCAAATTTGTACTGTTTGATAATTTGGGCAGTGTTAAATATTCACCCTGAAAATGTAAGAAATGGCTCTTAAAAACTGATTCCAGCTAGCTCCAGCACAGCCATTACAATCAAATTGTACCTTGATTGATAAGACTATATCAAGTAAGTACCTACTGTGTGCCAGGTCCTCTGATAAGCATTGGGAATAGAAAGATAAAAATGAGACTATTTAAATGTAGGACAGGTGGAAGGAGGGAAGGTTGGGTATATCATATACACAGAAGGATTTAATGTTTGTAGAATTGAATCTGTTAGAGTACATCAATTGTAGACACAAGATCCACCTCTATAATGAACTTTTACCCACCATTCAATGGTATGGCTCCCATAGCCACAAACCCTTCTCAACATTTTAATAGAGGGAACTTTGAAGCAAACAGAATATGCCTTCTTTCAAGGAAACCCAAAATGTAACTCATAGAACTCTGTGAGTTTCAGGATAATGAAGCCTTATTCTGGAGGATTTTACAAAATAAGTAGAGAGGAGATCCAGATTATCTTTCTGCCTTCAATTTCCCCTATAAAATGCAAACCAGTCACAAACCTTCTAAGCTTAGTATCTTCAATTATAAAATGTCATTCAAAATACCTGCTCACTACCTACTTTTCTGAGGCACCCTGTGAGACCATGTGAAATTCTTTGAGTTACTTAGAAAAATAGGTACGCAGGGTGATTTTATATACATGTTGAATGTGTGCCCAGGAATGTTTTAAACTCACAAAGAGGTGGATTTAAGTGGTTCAGCAGATAAACCACAATGGGCTTGGAGTCCGAAAGACCCATTTTCACATCTGGCCAAAATGAGGATAATAAGAGGACCTACGTAGACCAAGGTTATTGTAAGCATGCCCGGCACAACATTAAGGATAAATACAACCATCTAGAAAGTACAAGCCAGTGATCAAACACTAAGTTCTGCATTAAAGCTCTTCTACTATTGGCTGTTTGACTTGGACATAATATGTCACCACATTTCTCATCTCACCTTGACTCCGATAACTTTGAGAAAAATAATATTTGCCATTCCTGTTTCCTGGGGTGGGATAATGCATGTGAATGTTGTTGTTGTTGTTCAGTTATTCTCGTTCTTTGTGACCCCATTTGGGATTTTCTTGGCAGAGACACTGGAGTGGTTTGCCATTTTCTCTTCCAGCTCATTTTACAGATGAGGAAATAAGACCAATAAGGTTAAATGACTTTCCCAGGGTCACACAGCTAGGAAGTATCTGAGGTCAGATGTGAACTCATGAAGATGAGTTTACCTGACTCCATGCCCAATACTCTATCCACGATACCACCTAGCTGCCCCATGACTATAAATACAGGTTGTAAACTATAAAGAACTCTATCAAGTTAAGTTATGCAGGATAATCATTATTTATTACAGAATATTCATACAGTGCATCCCAAAAGTCTTCATGAAGTTTTTAAGCCTGGAGAGCTTAAATGGTTTAAGCTTTAATAGCTTAAAACCACACAAAGACCTTTAGTATATACCCTGCATTTATAATAACCACAATACTCCAGTGTATCCATGATATCATCGCTATTGTAATAATAATTGCTGCAACAATTCGTATCACAACTCATCCATACTTGCCACCTACTTCCATCCTTGCCGAGAACTTCTTGTAATTTTGCAAGAGCTGTGGGAAGAGGGGATTTAGAAAAGGTAGAAGCTAGCTCTTTAATAAACTAAAGAGACTTTCAATTTAAGTTTACCAAAGCTGAGAAGCACTAGTTGCTGGTGGCATCCTTTGATTTTTGTCTTGACATCACAAGACTATCACTAGAGCAAAGGACTGTCTACTGGTAGGTTCAATAGACAGAAGCCTTTTCCAAATTCATCATGTGTTTTCAACATTCCTTTTTTTAAAGAGTGTATGAACTAGAAGGGATGGGTTGAGACAGGAAACCCCCAATTTTCTTTTTCTCGGGCCCTGAAATGATATAATTTCTTCTTCTCCACCCCACCTACCTCCCATCAGTCTTCAAGCTCTGGAATGAGGCATCTAACTCCCATATTTATTTCTTCAGTTACAAGACACAGAAGTTTATCTTCCCCTTTCCCTCCTGCCCCTTGGATAGTGGCTATGCTGTGTACAGAATACGTATGACAGATCTGAGGTCATGGAAGTGTACCATATGCCAAGTGAAGGCAGCTTTTAACTAGAAAGCATCTTGAGTACTCACTGGCTTTCGTTAGTATTTGGTGATAGTAGGATTAGCTGCAAAGAGGGAAAGAAATAACCTGATCAATTCAAACAGCTCCCTTGGCAAAAGTGTCCTTCATGAATATGACTCGTCCCCAAGCTACCCTAACTGTCTGAATGAGAGATCAAGGCCAGCCTGGCATCAGGAGCTGTGTGCCAGATGCTAAGCAGTCACTGAGACAGATGTTGCAAGAAGGAGGAGGAATAATCATTGAAATACTTAAAAACATTTTTTTAAACATCCAAAATGCCTCAGGGCTATGGTAGCTGTATTCAATAGCGATTTAATTTTTAATTTTTTTTTTTTTTACTCTGCCAGGATAATCCTTTCCTCCTGCCTTTTTGCAGAACATCTTGGGCTATGTCATTTGCACTCCCCTTTAGTAGTATTTTCCAACTAAATTAAAGTATCTTTAAGGCATTAACTTGTTCTTTCTTTCTATGGAGGTAAAGAACCTTAGTTTGCATATAAGAAAGGTCCCAAAGAAAAAGGGGATTTGAATAAAGATATAAAATCAAATAGGAATGTTCATTATTTCAGGGAAGGATAGATGGAAGGGAGATACATAGTAACTTTAATGCAACAATTATTTTTAAATGTCTTGATATGGGTTCTGACTTTGTCCCTTACTCCATTTGGAGCTAGAACACATGTCTTCTTCCAGAACTCAGACAGCCTAGATGGAGGGATACAGACAGCCAGGCAGGGAGGTAAACAGTTAGCAGATAGACAGGTAGGCGGGCAGACAGACAGACATTCCTTATTTGCTCACTGATGGTATAGTTTAGTAGAGACAGAATCTACCTCAAAATCAGGAATCCCTACATTCTGGTCCCATCTTGATGTATACTGGCTATGTTATCCTGGATAAGTCATTTCACCTCAGTAACCCAGGCTACTTTCTAAGATTTTAAATTGAAGAAAAAAAAATACTAACCCCTGAATTGGTTGGAGTTTCGTCATAGAAATTTCTTATGCTAGTGAAATCATAGGTCAAATCCAAAAAAAATTCTCTCCATTTTCATTCCAACCCCTTTCTCTCTTCTTCCCAGCCTATCTAAATCCTATCCTTTTTCCAAGTCTAAATTAGACAACATATTTCTTTGGAAAGAGACCTGCATTTGATATTCAATGTCTTTTGTTCAACTTTATACAACTTTATACTCTGCATGACTTTAAGCTAGTTCTTTTATTTTCCACTTAGGCAGCTGGATAGCAAAGGAGAGAACATGGCCCTGCAGTGAGGAAGACCTGGGTTCAAATCCAGCCTCACACCCTCACTATTTTTGTGACCCAAGGCAAGTCATTTAATCACTGCATGTTCCAGTTTTCTCATCTATAAAATGGAGGTCATCATAGCACCAACTCACAGGTTGTGTTGTTGTAAGGATTAAGTGAGATTTTGTTGAGTCATTTTTCCAGGTGTATCTGATTCTTCATGACCCCTTTTGGGGTTTTCTTGACAAAGATACTGAAGTGCTTTGCCATTTCCTTCTGTAGCTTATTTTACAAATGAGGAAACTGAGGCAAAAAGGATTAAGTCACTTGCCTAAGGTCACATAGCTAGTTAGTGTTTGATTCAACTTTGAACTCTGGTCCTCCTGATGCTAGGGCTATCACTCTATCCACTGCACCACCTAGTTGCTCTTAAAATGAGATTTTTTAAAAACGCATAGTGTGATGTCTGGTCCATTCTAGGTGCTTAATAAATGTTTATTCCCTTCCTTCTCTGGGCCTCAGTTTCCTGTGATCCTAGAAGTCCAAAGAAGTATTACAAATAATGAATGCTAGAGAGGTCAGTGAGACACTGTGCTCAGAATCTTTTAGGAAGGATTTGTAGAAAAGATGAGAGAGACTTCTAAGATCACAACTGGTCCTCCAGTCATAGTAGCATCAATTTAAAGATGGAAGGAATTTTTGAGTTTCTTAAATAGAAAATCCTCATTTTATAGAGAAAGAAATTGAGGCAAAGATAACACAATTTACAAGTGGTACAGTTAAAGCTAGAATTTCAGGTCATGTAAGCAGCCATGGGGTGCAAACCTTCAGAGGTAGATAGAATGATGGACTTGACATCCAAAAGACCCAGGTTTGAATTTGGCCTCTGATATCTATTAGCTATGTGATTCTGGGCCTCAGTTTCTTCACTTGTAAATTGGTATAATAATACCCTTTTACCCACCTCACATGGCTGCTGTGACTAAGATTACATGCACACATGTATGTATGTATGTATATGTGTATAGACACACATTCGCATGCATATATATATTTATATATATATATATATATATGTGTGTGTGTGTGTGTGTGTGTGTGTGTGTGTGTGTGTGTGTTGTTATTCCATCCTTTTTCAGTTGTGCCTGACTCTTCATCATCCCATTTGGGGTTTCCTTAGTAAAGATATTGGAGTGGTTTTTATATTTCTTTCTCCAGCTCATTTTATACATGCTTCCTTCTCTTTACATATTCTTTCTTCTCCCTGCATTTCTGTGCAGGAAAAAAGAACCAAAGAAAAGAAAAATCAGCATTGGCCCCAAAAAGATGTGTGTGTGGGGGTGAACTCTAATGTGTCTAGGCTAGCTGTGACATGATAGGGAGAGTTTCAAATTTGAGAACTCTTGAATGTTTTTGGTCTCTCATAGGCAAGTTGACTGATACAAGCCAGCACTCATACAAACATACACACATATATGTATGTATGCATATCTTTGTATACTAATCTCTAAAGTCCTTTCTAAATTTCTGATACCAGGGTTCATAAGCAAGTCATCCTGCTGTGGACTCACTTACCTCATTCTCTCTAAAATGGACCTAATTGGGCAGCTGGGTAGCTCAGGGGATTGAGAGTCAAGCCTAGAGATGGGAGGTCCTAGGTTCAAATCTGGCCTGAGGCACTTCCTAGCTGTGTGACCCTGGGCAAGTCACTTGACCCCCATTGCCCACCTTTACCACTCTTCCACCAAGGAGCCAATACACAGAAGTTAAGGGCTTAAAAATAAATGAATGAATGAATGAATGAATGAATAAATAAAATGGACCTGATAAAAATTAAAAAATAAAACCCTACCTTCCTGAATTGTTGTGAGGGTTGAGATAATGCACAAAAGGCATTTTGCTAACTTTTAAGCACTGTGTAAATATCGATTATCATTACCTTGCCTGAGTTCTATCTTTGTAACACCCAATTTGTTTTATTTAGGGTTTTTAATTGGTGGGGAGGAGGAATTTGGGGAAGTGAAGTCTGTTTTACCTCAGAATATTTTGGAGAAAGACAAATTTTATGAGATATATATCTGTGTGCATACCTATATGTATGTGTATATGTGTAGATAGACAGGCAGACAGAATGACAGACAATCAGAGAGAGAGATAGGGAGAGAGATAGATGACAGATAGATAGATAAGATAGATTAGCTAGACAGACAGACACACACAGATAAACAGACAGATAGATAGATGATAGGTAGATAGATAATAGATAGATAAGATAGATTAGATAAACAGAATGTCAGAGACAGATAAGTAGACAGAGAGATAGGGAGATAGATAGATGAATAAATAGATAATAGATAGATAGCTTGATAATAGATAAGATAGATTAGATAGACAGGCATATAGAATGTTAGAGACAGATAAGCAGGCAGAGAGAGATAGGGAGATAGGTAGATAGATAGATAAGATAGATTAGGCAGAAAGACAGATAGACAGATAGATGATAGGTAGATAGGTAAATAGATAGATAAATTGATAATAGATAAGATAGATTAGATACACAGACAGATAGATAGATAATAGATAGATAAGTTAGATAGATAGACCAAGAAACAGATGTTAGATAGGTAGGTAAATAGATAGATAAATAGATAGATACTAGATAAGATAGATTAGATAGACAGACACAGACAGACAGATATACAGATAGATAGACAATAGATAGATAGATATAGATAGATAAAATATAGATATAGACCTACTGCACTCAACCAAATAATGTCCTAATTGCTGTGGAGCCCAGGGCCAGGAACCAAAGTGCCTGCCTCCTGCCTGGATTTTGTGTCAGATTCTCTGTGAGAAAGGAAGGAAGGGAGGCAGAGAGAAGGGTTCCAAGGGCAGGTAGAGTTCTTTCCAATGGGCCACTTGCCTGGAGGTTTAGACTTCCTATCTCCTCACTCGCAGCTGCCAATCCCAAGGCAATTGGGCTTAATTAATGTTATATTGTGTATGACAGCAGAGCTGAGCTGTAACACCACTGCTGACACATAGCTGCTCCTCATAGAGGATGGGGAGTGAGAAAGGAACAGGTGGGAGGAGCCAGGAAGGAGAAAGCATCAGTAAAGCTGAGCCAGCTGCCTCCTTTGCCACCCCGTAGACAGGCCCCCGCCGAGCCTTTGAAATAGCACATAGTTTTCTCTTCCAAGGTCTAGAACTTCTGGCAGAGGGGAAACATTAGGTCGGGATATTTGGAGTTGGGGGAGACGTCTGCGTCCTTCAGAACTAAGAAGGGAGGAGTGCCATGGAGGCTATATTTAGTGGATGGTGGACGTCTCATTCAAAGTCCAAATTAGCTCAAACGCTTCCCCTGATGAGAAGGCTGGCACTGGTTATTAAACCAAGTGAAATCCCAGTGGATGACACCATCTGTGGTAGTGCTGATGAACTAGAATCCAAGCACCAGCGGCAAAACATCGTGCAAATGAGGCTGATAGGGAAGTCATGCTAAGGGAATAGGTCTGCTTTTTATAATTCCTCTCCAGCCACCCTCCCCACTTTGGATGTGTTCCAGGAACTCTTCCTTCTCCCTGAATTTCTGTGCAAGAAAAAAGAATAAAAGAAAAGTAAGTTCGAGATTGGCCCCAAAGCGGGGGATGGACTCTTATGTATGTGGGCTAATTATGACATGGGATGGAGAGTCTCCATTTTGAGGACCCTTGCGTGTTTCTGGTCTCTCATAGGCAAGTTGACTGATGCAAGACAGCCTCTAATTCCCTGTGGAGGTTTGGGAGCTCATCTCCCCTACAATTAGGAGGTAGCAGAGGTTTTGTTTGTTTTCTCCACTTTTCTTTTTTACTTGTAGTCTGTCTGTTCCTTAACATTCTTTCTCTTGAGCAGAACTAAAGAGAAATCTGTCTACTATTTTCTGGTAATTCTCTAAAGCCTCTTGGAACCTTAGGCAAGTTTCATAATTTCTCTGAGCCTTGGTCTCCCCATATGTAAAATGAAGTAGTTATAGTAGAAGTACTCTAAGTATTACTTCCAGCTCTAAATCTAACTCTATCACCCTGCAACCCTTAAAGAACTAAGTGAATTTTTTTTTGGGGGGGGAAACAATTAAATGTAATAATATTTATTAAGCACCTATTTGGCAAGGCAGCATGGTATAGGCAAAATAATGCTGCCTCTGAGTGAGAGGACATGGGTTCAAATCCCACTGTTATTATTATTTAGTACCAGTAACCCCCGACAAGTCACTTAACTTCTCTGTGCCTCAATTCTATCATTTAAAAAATTAGGAGAGTCTGGACTAGATAGGGTCTTTTTTGTCAAGTTGTAAATCTATAATTCTACTACATCCAGATATCTTACTAGGTACTGGGAAAACAAAGATGAAAACTTCACAATCCTTTCACTCAGAAATCTTTCAGTCTGATTGGGGGAGGAGATGAAGTATAGGGCACAAATAAACACAATAAAATAGCTAATAGTTAATACTAATGAATCATTTTACATATTATCTCATTTGATCCACACAGTAACACTGTGAGGTCGGTTGATACTAATGCTATCTCCATTTTATAGATGGGAAAACTGAGTGTGTGTTAAGCATCAAAGAGAATCCCAAAATATGGTGAGGACATTTTTGGTTGGGGTCTTCAGAATAAACTTCAATAATTGAAGATAGCTCAGGTTGGAGTAGTGTGGAGATGTCCCCAAAAATGCACAAAGAAAGAAGAGAGAAAGATGATAAAAGGAGATGGTAAAGGGTCAAATTTGGTTAAAATGTGGAGTATTAGCAAAGAAAATAACCTCAGTGGAACTCATACATGATCTAGCAACTTTGGACCCAAATGAAAGTCCTAAGCCCCAGTCATTTAACATAGGCACTATTACAGTGATGGTTTCTATTTCTCCTATCTCCAAGGTATGGTTTTTTTCTGCAAAATATCTGTTTTTAGAAGCAGAGAAATCAGGATGATAAAAGTCACCCACTTCTGCAGAAAAATCAGGATCAAAATGACATCTTTAGACTTTCAAAGTTTAGCTTGCAGTAACCCCAGTTTCTTCCAAAGCAATCTTGTATTTCCTTTCCAATGAATTGGTAGAAGGGAAGTAAATATACTTTGAGCACCCTCTGACTGGCTTGAATGGGGCCTTCTCTGAGCTCAAACCTGAAAATGTTCCTCTGGGGTACTATGGCCCAGAGACGGTATCTAGGATGCAACTTAGTCAATTCCAGAACTTTTAGTCTCTTGCCATCCTCCCCCCAACCTCCTTTGCCCTTGGAATCCCTTACAGCATTGAAAAGAAAAAAAAAGGTTTCGGTAAAACTCAGGGCTTATTTGAGGTGGGTTTTTTTTTTACTCCTTCAACTGCTAAAATTGAGTACTTGATTTCAAAAGCCAGAAACAGCAAAATTACAGATAGAACAATATTGTGTTGGTCATCTCTCAGTCCCTCGTGCCCATAAAAGGTCATTCATAAGTAGGGAATAGGTCAGGAAAATATTAAGGAAACACAAACTGAGTTGTAAATGATTAATAGGTTTAATAATAAAAATCAAGATGGCTCCACCTATGAAGGAATTTAAGAGTATCTGTTTTTCTTTCATGATGCTTTATATTATGTTTTTTTCCCTAAAAGTGCTTTGCAGTGAACATCCATGTCTTTGTGCCCATCTCATTCTTGTCTCTTCTGCCAAGGGAGGCAACAGGGGATCTAGTTAGTGCCAGCCAGAGAGGAGGTGGCAATGACATTGAAACCTGCTTCCTAGGAATTGGACTGAAGCAGCTGCCTGAGAAACTTAGGCAGCTGCCACATTGCTTAATCCCTCCCTCTTAGCCAAAAATAAAAAAAATAAATAAAAGGTCTTTTTGCCTCCTAAGGCCTTATTGATCATCAAGAAATGTGAGAGACACATGGCTGTTATGAAAGGAGTTTCCCAGAGTATGGCAGGCAGCAACACCATGGGGAGAGGAAATAAAGATGAAATGGCCAGACCTAAGATGCTCCCTGATGTCATGGACATGATGGACATGGGGTGAGAGGTTGTGCTAGCATTGCCAAGAGGCAGGAAGAACCCCACAGAGGGGCAGAAGGAGAGTCCTGTTTTCACCTGGATAAACAGGAGGTTAGAACTGGTATCCTTTCTCCACCCACCCCTCTGCCCCTGCTTCTGTCATAGATTCATTCCGTTGCTTCATTGCTTTGGATCATCTACAAAATGGGTATCACACAATGAGCCATTACTCCCAAAATGTGACTTTTTTCTGAGGTAGATGGAGAGCATGGGACAGAAATGCCTGGTCAGTCTTCTTTGACCAGATGCAGGACAGAAGTCTAGGAGAGCCAGATGTTCAAACTAATTCAATTCAAAAATGTCTTGCCTACCCACTGCCTGAAACACTATGTTAGGCACTCAGGAGAATATAATGATGAATTGGGCAGAGGATCTCACCCAAAGGAGCTCCTAGTCTTATATACCATGAGGTAGAAGAACAGAAATCTCACACGGAAATGATCAAGGAATATGAAGAGATAATTTTCAGAGGAAAAAACTAAAGCTATCAATGGTAATATAAAAAATGCTTGAAATCACAAATAATTAGAGAAATGCAAATTAAAACTCTGAGTTAGTACATATACCCATCAGATTGGTGAAAATAACAGAAAAGGAAATGGCAGATATTACAGGGAATGTAGAAATCTTCAGGTGTTTGGGGTAGACATCCCTCTAACTCGCCAATGTGTTGACATCTATTGGTTACCCTCAACCTGGCTCAGTCTGTCTGCCAAGATAAGTTTTACTAGGGTATGGTGGCGGCACATATTATAGCTTCTTGGAGCCACAGGTGATATTTGGATGACAGGTAGACACCAAAGGTGAGTGAGTAACTCTGAAAAGGGCTCAACAAGCCCTCACATCAGAAGTGCTAGTCTTCCCTGAACATCCCACATGCCTCAGTAGATAGAGACATAGATAGATGTACCTTTATAGATATAGAAATCAATATGGAGGGGGCAACAGGTGGCACAGAGGATAGAGAGCCAGACATGGAGTCAGGAGGACTTGGGCTCAAATCTGGTCTCATATGCTTCCTAAATGTGTGTCCCCGAACAAGTCAGTTAACCTGGTTGCCTAGCTCTTGCTGATTTTCTGTCTTACGATTGATACTAAGACAGAAAGGAAGGGAAAGGAAGGGAAAGGAAGGAAGGAAGGAAGGAAGGAAGGAAGGAAGGAAGGAAGGAAGGAAGGAAGGAAGGAAGGAAGG
>NC_058133.1:155684415-155717003 GCF_016433145.1 Gracilinanus agilis | reverse complement strand
GGGAGGGAGGGAGGGAGAGAGGGAGGGAGGAATATGGGTAGTGTTTATTAAGTAGCTTCTTGTGTTCCAAGCATTGTGCTAAGTTCTGGGGGTGGGGGAGCAGGGTACAAATAAAATCAGGCAAGACAGTCCTTGTTCTAAAGTAGCTTACATTCTAATGAGGAAACACTACCTATAAAAGAGAGCTAGAAATGGGAAAGAGTAACTAAGTGATAGAAAGGAGTTTTCTCACTGAGAATTCTTTATATTAGAGGTCTCAAACTCAAAAAAATGGGGAAGGGGATATCCTGCAACATCCCTGAGTGTTGCAGATTAAAATGTAATTGAAAAATCCTTAACAAAACAAAATTTAAAAATAATAGAATACAGAAAATGTTAGTATGTGACTTCCCAAGCCTATATGAGCCCTCAGGGATCCCTATGCAGGATTAGATGGTCCCCATTTCTATTTGAGTTTGATATTATTCCTCTACATCAATGAGATCATAGGTCAGGACCAAAATTAAACAAAATGAATAAGAATCTGATATAAAGTCAAGTCTGATCTTAATGGGATGAGCTGAAGAGAACATCCTTTTTTGGAGGATAAGTGTGGAAGAGATGCTGGGAGAAGGCAGGAGTGCATTAATAGAGTCTTCTATCAAAGTCTGAGACATTTATCAACAGGAGCTCCTCCATAGAAATTAGAACTCATTTTCACTGAAAATACCCAGTGCTTGACTTTGAGTAAAACTAAACAAGCATTCCAGGCATGTTTTTGATCTGTGGACAATAGTTATCCTTAAAGAGTACAGGTTGCCAATTGTCTATGGTCTGTAATTCAATTTGTAAACATATTTCTCCCCTCATGTAGCAATTTCTAAGAATAAGATTCAATCTCTGCTTGCTAAATCTGGGATTTAATTATCATACAGTTCCATGTGATCATGCGACTCTTTTGGTTTCTCCTAGCTGTATTCCCCATGGTGTGACTGAGGTCAGGACCAGCAAGCTCAGCTGTATAAATCTAAACATCTGTTCCACTTAGAATTACAGATATCTACCAATCAACAATCATTCATCAAATAATAACAATGTGCTAGGCACTATGATAAAGCTAGAAGGGATGTTAGAAATCATCCTATCTAACCTCCACACACACTTCCTATTTATAACTGCAAAAGCTAAAACCTAGGGATATGCAGTCATTTTTTGTCAAGCCAATACTGCCATAGAGTGGGACTCCAAGGTCTCGTAGCCATCTCTCTTGGCATCTAGTCTCACATTCTGATTAAGTCTGCATTTGCATATACTTTTGTGCCAAGCACTATAAAGAGTTAACTAGTTTTTGCCACCTAGGAGTTTATGTACAAAGATATACAACATGAATATGATTTCTTCACATCCATCCTCTTCTCTCATCTCCCTCTGAACTATACTTGTTCAGTTCCTCATCTATTCTTGCCTCAACTATTATAAAGTAATATAAAAAGAAAACCTGGGCATTGATCCAGAACTGATGCCAGCCTTATCCTTTGTATTTGGGTGTTCCTAGGGCTTTCTTAGGGCTTCTCTAAGACTCAGGGTCTTTTGTATTACCTTGTCCTAGGAGCCTAACAGTTTAGGGAAATCCATTTGCCTCTACTGGTAGGCAGAAAGACTAGTGGAGGAGAATATGATGGTTATTGGATTAAGAATGCCTAGATAAGCAAAATAGCCTGGGAGTAAAGAAGACCTCAGTTGAGGTCCTGCCCCTATCATATATTGCTATGTGTCCTCTCAATTCTCCAAGCAACTAAAAGTTGCTGAACAATTTTTGATTTGCTTTGGCAGAGGAAATTTCTTCATGGGATGCATCCAAACCAATGAAATGATTTCTGGAATTGAAACACACACATATGTGTTATATATATGTATATATATGTATATATATTATATATGTTTAAACACACACACCTCCTCTGCTAGCAGTGAAGATTATTCATTATTCATTTAAATAAGTGAATGAGAATGTCTTTATCTGTGATCTTGAAGACCTTTTGCCCACAGGACAATGAGATTACCAAAAGAGCTGAAAGTGTGTTAACTAGCCTAGCTGCATTTTGTTCTTGGTTGTCTGATTTAAAAACAGCTGTAATTCTTCCCAGGGGAATTAGAAATGGGCTCACACCAGAAGATGATAGCAATAACAGCAGAGGTATAGACAGCAGCAATGGCATTAGCAGCATCACAGAACAATGAAATCCTAGAGAGACAGAGGCCAAACCTGATGAGGGTCAAGACAACTTTCCAGATGGAAAGGGAGGGGTATGCGATGGAATATCCAAGGAAGCTATGCCTCTGAAACTATCCACTCCATTCTATTTCTTTCTTTCTTTGTTTCTTTTAATTGTTTCCTTCCTTCCTTCCTTTTCTTTCTATCTTCTTTTCTCTCATGCTTTTTTTCTTTCTGTCTTTTTCTTTCATAGTTGATCATCATGCAATATTGCTGTCACTATGTACCATGTTCTCCTGGTTCTGTTCACTTCACTTTGTATCAATTCATCCAAGTGTCCCCAGGTTTTCCTGAAAGCTCATCCTGCTCATCATTTCTTATAGTGTAATAGCATTCCTTTAATCACTTCTTGTGGCACAATAGTATTCCATTACATTCAAATACCCTGCCATTTGCTTATCTAGTATAGACACCCACTTAGCTTCCAGTTCTTTGCCACCACAAGAAGAGCTAATATCAATATTTTATACACATATATCCTTTCCCCCCTTTTTTAGAATATATGCCTAGTCATGGTACAATTGAGTATAGTTTAGCAACTTTAAGGGAATGTTTCCAAATTGCTTTCCAGAGGGTCTGAACCAATTCAGAGTTCCACCAAAAAAAAGTGAATTGAAATACCTCATTTTCCTTGGCCCTTTCAATATTTGTCATTTCCCTTTTCTGTTAGCTTTGACAGCCTAATATGTATAAGGTAGAATCTCAGAGTTGCTTTAGTTTACATTTATTCATGATTTGGGGCATTTCCCCCCACATAGCTATTGATAGCTTACATTTCTTCCCTTGAGCACTGCCTGTTTACAGTCATAGACCATTTATTTATTGAGGAATGACTCATAAATTTGAATCTTTATATATCTTGGAAATGAGACTTATTAGAGAAAAATTTTCACAAATATATTTTTATCATTTAACTGTTTCTCTTCTAATTTCAGCTATGTTGATTTTGTCTGTGCAAAAACTTTAATTTTATTTAATCAATGCAGTTAATTTTTTTCTTTGATCTCTTGTTTGGCAATAAAACCCTTACTCTATCCATAGAAGTGAAAATTAATTTCTTCCTTATTCCTTTAACTTATTTACAATATAACTATGCATATACCAATCACATATACATTTGGAGCTTATTTTGGTATATTGCCTGCTTATTTACATAATGTCTACCATTAGAATGCTAGCTTCTTGAGGGCAGGATCTGATCTTGAGCCTTTCTTTATGTCTTCAGGGCTTAGCACAATCACTGGTACATAGTAAGTAAGTATTAAATGCTTATTGACTGCCTAGAAAAGTAAAGATATGACAAGAAAATTGGAAAAGAAGTCTTCATAGTTTGAATATGAATAGGGTATATACTTATTCTAAGAAGAACAGAACTAGGACTAATAGGCAGAAGTTACAGTGAAGGCATTTTCACTGGACAGTAGGAAAAACTTCCATGTAGAGCTTGGTAAGACATCAAAGAAGCCAAAGCCATCCACTACATCCTGAGCCATTGCCAGTCATGACTTTGGAAGAGAGAATGAAACTAATGACTTTGTATATAACTCTTCATCATATAAATCCAATTTATGCACCAGTCAAAATATATTACACATTACGTTCTTTGGGTCCTCTTTGAGTCAGAGGACAACCAACCAACCAACTCCCTTCTCTATCCTAAACTTAATATATATATCACCTCCTAATTCCTAACCCCCTGCTTTCATAGTATATCTCAGTCTTCCATGTGATAAAAGTAGCAATTGTTACCCATCTGTCTCCTTGAAAATTCAGGTAGTTATTTATTCAGCAATGAATTATGTACTACCAGAGCCATAACTAGCAATTTTCACACCTGGGAAAGTAGTACAAAAATTGCCTGGGGCAAGAGGCATGAACTACATCCTCAAATGCTGCTGGGGAAGAGGCCATCTGGTAGCTTCCTATTTAATTCTTGCTAACTAGGTGTTAACCTTGGTTGTTTCTATGCTGAGCAATAACTGGAAATACTGTCAGTACTCTCTAAATTTCTGTTTTGTTGTTCATTTGTGTTCCCATGGATGACGATATGCCAATATTGTCCATAGAGTTTTTCTTGGCAAAAATACTAGAGTCATTTGCTATTTTTCCTTCTCCAATGGATTAAGGCAAACAGAAGTTAAGTGCCCAGGGTCACATAGCTAGTGTCTGAGGTTGGATTTGAACTTAGGTCTTTCTGTATCTAGGCCTAGTGCTCTATATACTTTGCCTCTTAAATTTTGGTGCCCTATGGCAATACCTCAGTCATTTTGCTCTGGTTCTCTGAAATTACTGTGTAATCCTCAGAATATTTTGGGGGTTGGATGACAGAAGACCAGCAAAGTGATGCTGATAAATTTGGAAAGCTTTAGTGATAATTCAGTGACAATAAATTTAGGCATAATAAATTATAATAATATATGTATACATATGTATATTTATACATATATATTAAAAAGCCGTAGTGATAATTGCTATAGTGATAATTAATCATAACTCATGCTAAGGAGCTGAGCATCATACAGTAAGAAAAGCATTTCATTCTAGAGTCAAAGGACTTGAATTCAAATCTCATCTCTGCCACTTACTACATATATGTTCTGAAAAGTATTAATTATCCTCTTTGGGTCTCAGTTCCCTCATACATAAAATAATTAGGGAAGGGTTAGACTAGATGGTCTCTAAGTTTTCTCCTAGATTTATGGTCTATCACAGTACCAGATAACACAGAAAGCACTTAATAAATGTTAATTCATCTAGCCTTGATCTTAACACCTATCTTTAAGATTTCAAGAGTGGTTAGTGGAGAACCCATGAGAGTATTCTTCAGATTCTGTGTAAAGAGTGTATACCTTTTATGAGCAGCTCTGTGCAGTAAGTGGGGTTACTATTACACCCATTATATAGATGACAAAACCAAAAGCTCAGTCATACATCTAATAAGTGTCAAGTCAGTATATGAACAAAAGTATCTTGTCTATAAGTCTTCTATTTTTTCTGCTATATCATACTGTCTCTCTTGCCTTGTCAAGAATAGAGTCATCTAGTTGAAGCTACACGAGGGCTTTTATTTTGTGTAGAACACTTGGAGAAGTAAATGATAAGAGCACCTTCCTGTCAGAGGTATCATTTTCTCCCTACTTGTGTGAAGCTTGAAGGTAGGGAGGCTGTGTAATTGTAAGCTATGATATTGCTTCCTGAGTAATCACTGTCAGTTCACCCCCCCAACAAAGTGAGTTTGATGAGAATCTAGGCAGCCTGAACACAGGAAGAGTGATTACTATGTTTTCACTACTGAAGACAATAACTTGTTTTCCCTCCCTGGAGAAGAAAGCTTTTCATTCATTCCCAGACTGATTTCTTATTTTACAAACTGCTTAGGTTAGCCTAAAGAGTGTGATGTGGTTGTCAAAAGCTGGGCTTTCCAAACCCAAGAGGAAAAAAAAAACTAGGGAGGGGGCCCAAATGGTTTGACTGAGCTACGTCATTCCAGACATGAGGAGTAGCCTGATGCTCTAAAGACAGCTGTTGCTCAAATTCAGATTTTGTATTACCATTACAGAATTTTAATGTTTTAATGAACCTTAGACATTATGTAGTGATGAGGAGGGGTATAAGGGGTGTTCTAGCAGGATTAGCATCTCTGTTTTGAGGGCTTGTTGAACCCTCTTCAGGCTGCTCATCCACCTTTGGTGTTGGCCTGTCACCCAGCCCTCACCTGTGTCTCCAAGAGGCTGCAGTATGGGGAACAGCCATAACTTGGTAAAATGGGCTAATATACAGACCTCAAACCCATTGGTGAGTTGGTGGTGGTGTCTGCCCCAAGCATGTGAAGATTTCCTCTGGTGGAATGGGCAGATGAGAATAATTTGTTCCAATGGCAATAATGGTGGCTGAAGCAGGTGTTATGGAGTACTTAGAGCTTGGTCAGAAAGTCACTCACTGCATCTTGACTTTTGTCTTGCTACTGGATTTAGATGACTTTAGAAAAGAGAGTAAGACTGACATCTTTGTACAACTCTGCCTCACTTAAATCCAATTCGCAAGTAAGTCAAGGCGTCACCCTAGGATATCACTGGTCCTCTTTGAAACAAAGGATGAACAACTGATGAGGATGCCAAAGCCCTTTAAAAATTAAATTAAAGTTGAATGCTTGAAGTATTATATTTCATAAAGTTTATCTGACAAAATTGAACCACGTGACTAAGTTTTTCTACCTGCTCAAAAATCCCTGCTCCACCAAAGCCACAACAGGAAGGAAAGAGAGCAAGAGATGGAACTACATCCAATTTTTTTTCCAAAAGAAATAAGTTATATTGTAATAAAGTTATCAAAATACTCTTTGTTGTTCAAAGATCCCAGATTAAGAGCCCCTGAACTACAACATGTATATGTGGCAATTTATATCCTGTCTACCTCAACACGTAAGGACAGGAAGTGAGTAGGGTGCTGGGAATCATAGCTTTGCTGGGGATCATAGTTTTTAGGGTAACAGATTCTAATTACACAGCCCAGAAAGGTACTCAAGGTTGTACACCAGTGTCAGAACTAGGGTTTGAACCCAAATCTTCTGACTCCAAGTCCAGAATTCTTTCCATTATAAAATATAAGCAGCACTGGTTCCTAGACATATTCATTATGAATTTACTTTTTCTTAGCAAGTTCTGCCTTCCCAGGTAGTGAAAATCAGTAGAATTTACAAGATAGAGGAAGGATGAGGTAGTACAAAGTGTTAAAATATTATAGAGAAATGCTTATATCTAAGTAGAAACATCTGACACAATTACCAATTGCCCTTTCTTAAAGTAGTTCCTTAAAGTAGCTCCCCAGAAGACTTCAAGGAAGCATTCATAATAGTTGAGTTCATTCTAGTCTGTACTTAGGATTTAGATTTAGACAAGCCTTAGAAAAAGGGACTTTAAAGATCAGATAGATATCTAGTCCAAATTTTTATAGGTGAGGAAACAGAGGTCAGGAAAAGTTTACTTGGCCAAGGCCACGCAGAATAATAAAAAGTTAAGAAAGCAGAAGTAGAATGAAAGAAATCATGGGAAAGAGTATTAGATTTGGAAACAGAAGGCTTGAGTTTCATTCCTGACTCCACTATTGACTTTAGCAAGTCAGGTCACAATAGTGGGCCTCAATTTCTTCATGTTCCTGTGAGATTCATATTGCAGAGGGAAATTCTAACTGCAGAGAGGGGTTCAGGCCACAGCTCAGAATTCCATAGCTCTCCCCCCCCCAAGAACTCTGAGAAAGGGGGCAGTTAAAGGCAGTTGGGTCCTGGGTTTAGAGTATGGTCACTCTGCTTGCTGGGTCTTGGGTCCTGGGTTGCTCTTGGGGCTTGAGGCTTGAATCTGAGCAAAGCCATTTTAGTTCCTAGCTGCCAACCTGCTTTACCTGGATTTGACATTCAACTACATCACAGTTACCTCTATTTAGTTATTTAAATATAGAGGGAGAATATTTATAGGGATAGAGAGCAGATTAGCTATTCAGGTTACCTTTCCCCTTTGAGGGGAGGAGCTGCTTGGACATACCAGTTTGAGGGTTTCCCAGACCTTATTAATCCTTATTCCTTCTCCTTTCCTTCCCATTCCCACCTTGTTATTAAACCTGTTATGAATTGGGAGCAGTGCCCAGTTACATATTTGGGATATACTCACAACCTCCTCAAGCTGAGTTCCTCCTGCTTTGTAGCTCAGAAGTAAAACCTATCCTCTGTGCCTGTGAGCTTCAAAGACATCAGGCTTCTCCTGTTCTCTCCTATTCAATCCTGTGGGGAAGTAGTTTAGAGAAAGTTATCATCTTTAGGAGTTTAGTCTTTCCTAGTCTACTGACTGAGCCCAGAAGATAACAGATCAACCTCCATATGGTAACTGACTTTTTAACTGCCTGGTGGGAGGGAGGAAGTGAAGGAGCTCTCAGCAAAATTGTGCCCCTTCCTTCAGTCAAGCCTGTTTGTGGGTGTATGTTTCTGTCCTCTCCATAGACCAAAGGATCAGAGAGATTTGATCCTACAGACCTCTGTCATCTTACAACTTCTCAAATACAACAGTTCCTCAATCTCCTTATAAAAGGAGAAATTAAGACTAAACAACCTCTAAAATCCTTTCCTTCTCTAAGTCTGATCCTCTTGTGCATTTCATGGCTTTTTAGCTCTTTATCCTTATTAGTCCTAATTTTGTTATGTAATCATTTGAATCATGTCCAAATCTTTGTCATCCTATTTGGGGTATTCTTGGTGAAGATACTGGAGTGGTTCACTATTTCCTTCTCCAGCTCATTTTACAGATGAGGAAACTGAGGCCAACAGGGCAAAATGATCTACAAAGAGTCACCCAACTAGGAAGTATCTAAGGTGTGATTTGAACTCAAGAAGAGGTCTTTCTGATTCCTTTAGCCAGTGTTCTATCCATTATGTTAATAGCTGCCCTTAGTTATATTATATCATCTCACTATTTCTATTTGAGAACCACTGTCTGCTAGCCACCTTACTGCCCTTGAACTCCATGAAAACCTGCAAATCACAGTTAGCCAGACAGATGGAGCTTTTAGTAAGCACTTACTATGTGCCAGACACCATAAGCACTAGTGATACAAATAAAAGCAAGCAAGATAATCTTTGCCGATACTCTAATAGGGAAAGATTGCAAATCAAAGGAAGTTGGAAGGAAGTGAAGGAAATAGTCACTGTGGCATGGCTAAAGATGTCCAGAAGGCTTTGGAGGAGATCTGAAACCAAGCAAGACAAGATCAAAAGTAGCCTATCAAAGCCCAGAGTGGTTCCAGGAACATAGTCCAATTTTCCAGTGGGGAAGGAGTGAAGATCACTTCATTGATAACAGAATAGCTTCAGATATCCAGGAAGTCAGAGCTTTTAACAGTCTTTCCATTGAGAGGCACAAGCACTCATGTCAGACAATGGAAGAAGAATTTAAAAGACTGGCCACCCCTCAGTTCTGGACTTTACCATTCCATACCAACCCAAGAACATCCCCTCGATTGAGTCAAGACAGAGACACCAAAGCTGCAGGAAGTTGACCAGGCATGAATGACTCATTGTGTTGATATCATTTCAAAACCTTGCCTCCCCATTCATACTTTGAGCCAAACGCTATTTTTGTGCCTCTTAGTATGGAGCAATGAAATAAAGAATTGCTTGAAGTCAAGAATGTGAATTAAAAGGAGACTGTGCAAGTGAAAAAAAGTAAAATAAGCCTGTGGTGATTTAGAGAATACCTTAAGACTTCTTTCCTTTTCAGACTTTTCTCCAACTATAACTCACCTCTCTTCCAGTCTTCTCCTTTCCAAGGTTTTCTTTCATTGGGGGGCTAGGAGGTGTAGCAGGGAGACTTGTTTTACTCCAGATGACCTTTCCCCTGCTGCCAAAGCTGTTCACACACCAATGACCACATACCAGGAATCTGCCTTTCTCTTTGCCTTAAGGAAACCCACAGTCAGCAAGTCAACATTATTCGGTTGATTGGAGGGGAAGAGGAATCTGACACACTGAAGAAAGAAATAGTCCTGACTGTGAAACTGATACAAGATCTTTTCACCCAGATCAGAGACCTAGGAAGAATCTTGCCTCTAGGGAGCAAGCAATTCATATTAATGAGCCATCACCTTCCATAGAAATCACTTGCAGGTGCTAAACCTAGAGTCAGAGGACCTTGGGAATTGGAGAACCATAGAATGTTAGGACAGAGGGGACCTTAGAGATGAGGATGATAGATTGTGCTGGATTCAGAGTCAGAGAACTTGAATTTGAATTCCAGCTCTACTGCCACATATTAACTGCCATTTCTGCTCACTGGGGCCTTAGTTTCTTCATCTGTAAAATGAGATGGTTGGCTTAAATGACTTCTAATCACCCTTTTAGATCTAAATCTGTAATTTTGTCCAATACCCTTTTTTTGAGTTACCATTTATTTTTATTTTTATATATGTAACATAATAGAATATGCAATGAACAATCATGTAATACATATAATTTGTTATAAATATGTAATAAATTATAATAAATATGCTCATCCAAGAGAAACAAATTCTCACATTAGCTATGTCCAAAAATCTGTCTCATTCTTTTTTTTCTTTCCCTCCCATCTTTCTCTCCTCCCCAAGAAAGCAGGTAATATGATATAGATTGTACATTGTCATATAACACATATTTCTCTGTTCATTGTGTTATGAAACAAGACACATTTCTTACACTGGAGAAAATTTAATGGAGGAAATAAAGTAAAGAATAGCATGTTCCAATCTGCATATGAACTCCGTCTGTTCCTTCTATGGTAGTAGAAAGCCTTTTTCATCATGAATCACTTGGAGTTGTCCTGGATCCTTGCCTTGTTGATAATAGTTAAGTCATTCACAGTTGATCATCATATATTATTGTTATTACTGTGCACAACATTCTTTACACCTTTATTTTTAACAGCTGAAAATGTCTCCAGGAGTTCTAAATCTGTGCTCCTATGACTGAGACTTAACCCTTCATTTTACAGATAAGGACACTGAGGCTCAGACAGATGAAGGGGATATTGTTACACAGCTATGTGTGGAGTTGCTCTTGATTCCCAATCCAGTGACTTTCCCATATGGATTTCTGTCTTTGTACTCCCCAGCACATAGTAGGTAGTTAATCAATTCTTATTGAATGAAGCAATGAATGGATGAATGCTTGAGTATATTAATGACCACTTATTCTTGTCAACCTTAACAAAGTAGATATAGACAGTTTTCTTTCTTATCTGATTGACTGTGCTACTTCATTCCAGGCTGTTAGAAACCATAATGAATTAAGAGTGAAAGATTAATGGTGTTGGCTTGCTGTATTTATATACTCAACTTCCATGGAAACCCAGCAGGTAGTAAATCAGTCAAAAACCATTTTTTAATAACTTCCAGTAAAACCCAATTTACTCATCTGCCAACCATGGAAAAGTTGATTGCTTTGTCAGAAGAGGTCTGTTCATCGTAGACCAATGTAATTGCCCTAGACATAAGAAATACAATTTCCCTACTTTGGGTGGTGATGGCGAATTGAAAACAAGCTACCAAATGGCCTAGAAGCAACATGCCTGCTGTTAATAATAGTGTTAGATTACTCCATTTGTCACATGCTCCAGATCTGTCCACCTTGGAGTCTGGCATCTTTCCTGCATGTTAAACAAGAGCCCTTGTGGGGTGGGAAGTGCCCACAGACCTAGAAGGGAAGGCTTGAAGAACAGTTGTGTCTTTTCCTGGCTCCAGGAAGGGAGGGAAAAAAAGATTAAGTCATTTGGTCTAAGTCTGTGGTGGAGATATGAGATTTGGGGCTGTGTACTTTTGCACACTGATAGTAGTGTTAGATATCTGGGGTTTTTCTTCTTCTTTTTTCTCTTCCATGCCCATGTAGCTAAATGCAGAGATTTATCAGATGGAAATGATATGGAAGCTTTTATTTCCACTTCAGCAATTTTTGTTATCTACTGTCTCATCATTTTCTCTGTCTTTTCTCTTCCTCAGCAACAATCTGTTTGAGGCTGAGGAAATTCCAGATGATCTTTGGCTGACCCTGAATCGAAGCATGTTTTTGTACAAGATGTATGGACTGGGGAGGCCACACACACACACACACACACACAGTGGAAGTGGAGTAAAGGGCACTGTTTGCTACATCTTGTCTTTCCTGCTTTCCTGCCTCTCAAAACAGTTCCCTTTCAGGGTTGTACCATATCAGAGTGGGATGGCAAACCAAGTTCCTTTTTCACTGAAATATGATGCCTCATTGCCTTGTGTTCAGGTTCAGTACTCCTAGGTAGAAGTAGTTCCCAAGTCAGTTAATATAATTGTTTAGGAAGAGAGTCACCAGCAAACAGGTTAAAGCACTTGGCAAAAAGATTCCCTGAAGTCTCAAGAGCATCTTGCTAAAGTCTTTTTTTTTATTTTTTAATGTCATGCAAAAGACACTTCTGTATTGGTCATTGTTGCAAGAGCACACTTATACATAACCAAAACTCCAAAATAAAATTGTAAATACACTGATGTGAAAGATGACGCCAATAGTTCTTTCTCTGGAGGTAGATAGCATTCCCCATCATAAGTCTTTCAGGATTGTCCCAGATCATTGCATTGCTGAGAGTAGCCAAGTTTTCACAGATAGTCATTGTTCAGTCTTACTGTTATTGTATACAATGTTCTCCTAGTTCTGTGTGTTTCACTCTGCATCAGTTCCCACAGATCTTTCTACCTTTTTCTGAAATCATCTTGTTTATCATTTCTTACCAAAATGTACCACAATTTGTTTGGCCTTTCCCCAATTGATGGGCACCCCTCAATTTCCAATTCTTTACCACCAAAAAAGAACAGCCCTAAATATTTTTGTACTTCTAATTTTTTAAAAATATCTTTTGGATAGTGGCATTGTCAGATCAATGGGTATGTATACTTTTATAGCCCTTTTGGTATACTTCCAAATTGCCCTCCAAAATGGATGGATCAGTTCACAACTCCACCAACAAAGCATGTGTTTCAATTTTGCCACATCCCCTCCAGCATTCACCACTTTCCTCTACTGCTATATTTACTAATCTAATAGGTGTGAAGTAGTTCTCAAGCCAGATAATATAACATAATATAACATAATATAACATAACATAACATAATATAACATAATATAATATAATAGTAACTCAGAGTTGTTTTAATTTGCATTTCTCTAATCAAGAGTGATTTAGCTAAAGTCTTTAAAACCACTTTTATAGGTTTCTGACTAAAGGGTGGTGAGCTAGATTCCAGATTAATCCATTTAGGGGCAAATTAACTAATATTGCCCCAGATCTGCCCCAGAGCTGCTTTGTTTGACAGTTATCCAAGTGAGTGTTGTAGTAGTGTGGAGGGTATTAAAAGAATGTCTCCTCAGTTCCACCAGTATCCTGGTATGCAATACTTTGGGTGGTGAGTAGCACCACAATGAGAATTAAAAGATTTCTATTCTACTGTCAACTCTAAGCCTGGTTGAGGTGACCCTACATGGTCTGGGCATAGCCACATAGAAGAAAAAAAAGATCCTACAGCTCCCCAGTTCTCAAGTTCCTTTTTGCTTTACAGCATTGCCTTGGACCCAGGCAAAGAGAAGGCACTGCTTAGTCTCCAAAATTTTATCATCTCATATTGCATTTTGTCTAAACTTACATGATATATTTGTGTAACACTCAAGCAAATCTTGACAGTAAAACAAAAAGAAGAAGAAAAAAGTCTATGAAAGTAAAAAGAGATCTGTGTTTGTTAGCTTTCCAAGTCCTCAGATTTACTACCTTCAGAGATGGGGGATCTTCTTACACTTTACATTGCAAAGCTTATTTTTCTGGCTATAGCCACCACAACCCCCAGTGCCTCTATTAACAGCAATCAAGTGTTAACATAGTCCAGAATCCTGTATTTTCTGAGTCAACAGGCATTTATTAAACAATTATGACAAAATCACTCCTACCTGAAGCCAAATTTCAATTAAGGGATGAGAGTAGAATTTGAGTTTGAGGAATCAAGGGTAATTGGTAGAAAACAAATCAATTAGGTGCTTGGATATGGTCTGTTCCCATGAAGCCACCTGATTCATATAATTTATTTTCTTATGGAATAGCTTAATAGCCTTTTTCTAGGTGATAAATAATGGCCCCTTTGTGCTGCTCCAGGAGCAAGCAAAGGATACAACTGAGTCAGATACTTAGCAGCTTTTTCTGTGTTAGAGAAATGTGCTCAATTCAGCAACTTCAGGCAACAGGCATTCATCATTGTGTCCATGAGGTCCACCAATTGACCTAGGTAACATCTCTAACAGGTAAAACCGTAGCCTTCTTTGGAGTCCCCAAAGATGTTTATGGAACTTGCCAACCACCCACAATTTGGTCATCTTAAGAAAGGTAAAATTCAACGAACAGCATTTTTTCAAAGCATTCTTTTTAAAAATTACATGCAGGAACATTTTTTTGACAATTATTTTCTGCCATTTTGTGATTGAGATTCTCTCCCTCCTTCCTTTCCCTCCCCCTCGAGAGACAGTAAATAATCTAATATAGGTTATGCTAGTGCTTTCACGCAATTCATATTTTCATATTCTTTATGTTGTGGCAGAAGACACATATCCCACATACTATAAAAAAACTCATGAAGGAAACAAAGTGAAAGACGGCATGCTTTGATTCCAACAGTTCCTTCTTTGGCTTTGGATAGCATTTTTTATCATGAGTCCCATGAGGGTAATCTTGAGACCTTGTTTTGCTGGTAATAGTCCTTCACAGTTGATAATCATCATCATATATTATTTCTTACTGTACATACTGTAATAAACAGCTTTTTTTTTTAATCGCCTGCATGAGTGAAGCACTATACAAAAAAGGTAGGGGGAAAGGTACAAAGAAGGTAAAAATAGGTTCCTGGATTCAAGGATTGTACCATTAAATGGGAAAGATAGGACATGGAAAACAAAAGTTCAACAAGTATATACTGAGTGCCCACATACATGCAGTGTGTGTGTGAGTGTATAGAGTGATATAGATGAATATGTGCCATGTCAGAATCATTCCTGTTTAAGTGGTTAGAGAGATGATCTCAAAGCTATAAAGATCCAGGTTTAAGGTTCATCTCTGACACATACTGTCTGTGTAAACCTGGGCAAATCATTTCATCTCTCAGAAAACTAGTCAACTTTTTAAGATTATAAATTACAGAGAAGCCACTGACTAGCATGAGCAGAAAGAGTTTCCCCATCCAGCAGTTCCTCACACTAATGAGATTCTAGATCCAATCCCTAACCCTATATGTACATTCTAATGACTTAAGGATACAGAGATGACAAACAAATTGCCTCTGTCCTCAAGGAACTTTTAATCAATTATAACAATACATAAGGAAATGATTTTAAAAGTTTCGATAAATGATAGAGGATTAGGTTAGGAAATCATTTTGAGAATCTCGACAGCTATATAAATATGGCTTTAAAAGAGATTTCAAACTAAAATGACTTGCATTCCTACCCCAAAGTATTATAATTACCATCATTTTAAGTATCCATAGAATGCTTTATGGTTTGCAAAGCACTTTTATACCCCTTTCATTTATTCTTTACAGCAGTGTAATAAATTAAGTGCAACAGGTATTATTATACTCATCTTATAGAAGAAAACATTGAGGTTTAATTGATTAAATGACTTCTCCATAGTTACACAGCTAGTTAAGTATTATCAAGGGTGGGTTGTAAACATAGGTCATTCCTGAGTCCATATCCAGTTATTTTTCCATTCCAACATAGTACTTCACTCTCTCTTTGTGCTGGTAAATATATAATTGAATTAATAAATGTGGAAAAAATAGACAGTAATAATGCAAATATAGGAATGCCTCAACCTCGGAACAAACATGGAATATGAGTTTGAGACTGCTGTCTGAATGATGAAATTATCAGTATATTGTCAAAAATTGTTGGCTTCTCTACTTTCAGCAGAGAGAAAAATATCTGGTTAATAGGTGTAGCCTATCACTATGGTAAGGGTGATGCAGGAGGTAGACCAATGCGTTTAGAGTCAGGAAAACCCGAGTTCAAATCTAGCCTCAAACACTAACTCTGTGACCCTAGTCAAGTCACTTCACTATGTTTGCCTCAGTTTCCTTATCTGTAAAATGAGTTGGAGAAGGATATGGCAACCTATTCCTGTATCTTTGCCAAGAAAAACCCAAATGGGGTCACAAAGAGTTGGAAACAACTGAACAACAACATCACTATGATATTATGCCTCCCTAATATATATATTTCCCAGACTCCTTATCCATTTCTTTCTTTAGTCCTGGAAGTCTAGAGTAATACTTCCACAATGATAGCAGTATCGACTTTTTTCTGTTGAACTTCATCAAAAAAGCTTTGTCTGTTGGGCTCCTGGATTTCCTCATATGAGTATATTTTTTCAATGATACATAAACTATCCTTTCCTGATATGTATGTGTCTTTTATCCACTATCCTATCCCATTTTAATAAAGAACATTCTTCCAAAGCCATATTATATCTAGGAACCTTATCTCTATCAGATCAAATGTGCTTCCTAGCATTAGTATCTCTAGGTCAACTATACACATCTCCTGTACATCATCTATTTGTGTAGAGACATCTGAGGTTGGGTGTTTTATTGTCATCCTCTTTCCTGGATATTGTTTTATAAGTTACTTCTTCAATTTATGGCATTAGTTTGATGGGCATATGAAGTGATATTTTTGAGAGTGCTTAAGGTTCATTATTATGACAGTTCTAGTGATCAGGGAAAACCCATCGATAATCAACTTTCTCTCTCTCTCTTTCTCTCTCTCTCTTTCTCTCTTTCTCTCTATCTCTCTTTTTGTCTTTCTCTTCCAACAGTCACTTCCATGATAAATTCATCTAGTTTGCAGGTCATATTCTGACTATCAGCACAGCAAGTTCACCCTAGTATCTAAAAATCAAGCTGTGTGCATTATGGTGTTTATAAGAATATGACCAACAATGGGATACTTGATAGGAGGCTGAATAGAGTGTTGATTGTGTTGGTTTTTTTCCCCAGCTAGATTGTCTATGCAAAACAGACCACACATGTGAAACTCTAAAAAAGGGATTTGAAGATGATAATGAAAGGAGAATTAAACATTTTAAGGTATTTTGGAGCTTCTCCAATGGCCTAAACAATTCTCTGGATTTTCATGGTATTGTTTCTCCTGAACCTTTCCTCACACATGTTCCCCATTTCCCCACAAAGACTGAAACTTAGGTGGCAAGAGAGTAAAATATCCAAAATGAAGTGTTTACTCTGCCCTTTTTTATTTCATAATAATTTATCATCTCTTTATCATCATATTTATTATTCATTATAATTCACACATATCATATCAGCAAAGTTCTTTTGCTCACATTATTACAAGACAGACAACTCAAACATTAAAATCCCTATTCCACAGATAAGAAAATAGAGCAAAAAGACAAAAAAACTTACCTAAATTGCCATAGCTACAAAGTGCTAGAGGCAGCACAAAGACCCAGGTCTTCTAATAGGCAAGGATTTTTATCTTGATGAGCATAGGATCAAATTTCAAGCCTCAAAGGATCGTAGATCTAAGGAAAAAGGAGTCTCAGAGACTATATAATCCAATCCTCTCATTTTACAGATGAGTAAAGTAAGGCCCATGGAGTTGAAGTGAATTGCCCAAGGTCAAATAACTAAAAGGCATCAGAGACAGGGTTTGAATCCACCAGGGTCCTCTCTTTCTGGGACAGAGTCCTTTCAACCATACTACATTATTATGATGATGATAGACATTTTTACACTATTTACAGAGTGATTTATATATACTTTCTTAACTTAAACTTGCCCTAAGACTTCTGGTACACTCCATATAATCTCATTTAAGCCACATAAAAACAACCTTATGTGATACATGCTACAAGAATTATTATAACCATTTTATAGATTAGGAAATCTGATATTCAGAGGAGGTAGAGTGACAAGAAGGAACTAAGACATCCCAATTGGAAATCTAGCTAAATTAGGCCATCAGGGCAAATAGTCATCTACTACTTCTGAGAGTGAATGGAATCCTCTACAATGTCCATCTAAGGTTCTTGGGCAGGGAGAAGATCAAAACTTGGATGATACAACAGAAGCAGATCACACCTCAATATCTTGCCATTTGCTCTACTGTCAACCACACACTTTCCCATGTCCTCACTGTCCATTTTTTACTTCTTATTCATGGAATTAATTTATAATTATATAATTTGTTTAACTTATAATTATATAATAGTAAATGATTGATCTATATACCCTTATCCTAGTCATTTGTAAAAATACTAAAGAGGCTAAGAGCTAGATGCCCCAAAAGGATAAGTAATTTTGAGCTCTTGATTACAAAGCTATACTGTTAGTAGTTATCTAAGAGGTGGCTGACTACTGTCTATAAGTGAGAGAGAAAATGATAGAGACCCAAAGTTTTCATTCCTTTAACTTTTAAGTGATACTAATTAGAATGAGAAAAGGAGCTGTCATCCCAATGCCCATGAGCCACAATGTTCACTTAAACCTTATATCAAAAGTATAAACCTTAAGCTTTTGTAACCATGGAAACATGACAATCAAAATACAAAATACTTGAGATTCTGAGAGTGAGGTATTTTGGAGACCCGTGATTTTATCTTTGGTGTCTTTTGTAATGGCTACAGTTTTACAGCTCAGTTGTAATTTTATTAGAAAGTTATAATTTTATTATGTCCTCCTAGCTTGCCATAATATCCCTGCACATGATAAATAATGCAGTATTAAAGAATTATGGTGGGTTAACGGGTCTCCCTAGCCCAGTATGTGCATGGCTATTCCCCCAAAAGTTACCATCACATGAGTTTGTAATTAGGACACAATCAAGGAAAATTACCAGACATTCATGCACTGTCCCATTAATTAATGGTAAATGACACCTTAAAAAATATTTGTTCCCAGACCATCTGCTCTGGGCCATGCCAGACCTGCACCAGGCATGAGGTGGAGTCCATAAGGAGTAAGTGGGCTCGCATATGTGTGCAGGAATTCCCAGCTTGACACGAGTGGATAGCATTAGATTCTGGGCAATGCAGATGTTAGAAGGACAGACCAAAAGAATCCCCCAGAATAAGGCATCACCAACATTAGCTCCTCTCAATTAGGCAGACAAGTCCTATTTTAGAAGGAAAGACTAAGACTCAGACTTATCTGATTTCCCTTCCCTTCAGCTTCCTGAGAAGCAGTGTAATCCAATGAATATCATCCCAGCCTTGAAGTCAGGCAGAAGACCTGCTTCTATATCCCATCTCTAACATTAATTAATTGTGTGACTATTGGTAAGTCACTTCATCTCTTTGAGTTTCAGATTCTTTGCCCAGAAAATAAAGATAAAGAGATTGTAGTACCTACATCCCAGTTTTGTTGTAAAACATCAAATAGCATAAAGCATATAAAGAATTTTTAAAAATCTTAAAGTGATAGAGCTTTAAATAACAAACTATATTAACTCTTCACTACTTGCTAAGTATTGACAGTCCTTATGTGCTCTGTTATAGGCAAATTCAATGATAGACTCTCAAAGTTAGAGAGAATATTAGGATTCATATAGTCAGGCAGTCAATAAACATTTATTAAGCACCTACTAGGTGCCAGGTACTATGCCAAGTGCTGGGGATACAAAAAAGAGGCAAAAATGGTCCTTGCCCTCAAGGAATTTACAATCTAATGGAGGAAACAAGTAAACTCATATATACAAACAAGCTATACAAGATAAACAGAAAATAATTAAGAGAAAGAAGGCACTAGAATTAAGAGAGATTGAGAAAGGCTTCCTGTGGAAGGTGGGATTTTAGCTTGGACTTAAAGGAAACCAGTAGTTCTAGGATCTAAAAGCCAGATAAACTGAGTGATTTGCCTAAAGTCACACAATTAATTGATGGCAGAGATTGGGTTCTTTCTTCCATATCAAGCTACATCATCCCATTTTATCAATTCCACACAAAGAATGGTAAGGTTTAAAGCTCTGCTTCTTCAATTTTGTGGTGATAATTTTAATAGGCTGCCAGTTTCCAGACTTCTTTCCCAAATGAGCCTTCATCTCATTTTATGCCATCTCTGACCTACTTCTCTACAGTGTTAACAGCTTCCTTAATGGACAACTCTATATTCTCCAACACTCAGGAGGCTGCCAAGGAGTCCTACACTTTAAACACTCATCTGTAGGTATATGGGCATGTATTAAAATGTGTATGTTTGGGGAGGGGTGTGCACAGCTATTCTACCAAGATCATTATCATAGTTTTTGTGGAATTATGAATTGATCCATTCATTCTGGAAAGTCATTTTGAATTGCTTTAAATATTTTAAATTGCTGGGAATGCTTTAAAAGTGGGAGAGGGGCATAAAAGAGACTAAAATATCCACATCGTTGGACTCAGATGTTGCACTGCTAGAAATCTACCTTAAAGAGGTTAAAGACTAAAAGAAAAATCTCACATAACCAAAAATATTTTTAGCAGCAATTGGCACAGTAGCAAAGAAGTGAAAACAAAATGGATGACTATTGCTTGGGAATGACTAACTGAACCACAGTACTGTAATATTACTGTACTATAAAAACATTCAGAGAAGCATGGGAAAATATATGAACTGACAAAATCAAGTGAGTAAAATCAGAAAAATAATACATATGATCATTATAACAATATCAACCGAAAGAACAAAATAAGGAAACCAATAATCAGACCTAACTGAGGAAAGGAATTGAAAAAAATGCACTCTCCTCTTTGTGAAGATGTAGAACATCTAAGTATACAATCACCCATGACTGATATGTTGATTGTTTTAAAATTTAAAATTTTAATTAATTTTTTATGTTGATTGCTTTTACTAATTTTTTTATTTCCTTTCCTTTAAAATATATTTGCTATATGGATAGCTTACTAGATAGGAGAAGGAATAGAAATATGTTCAAAAATGAAGGTGATATAATAGCAAAAGCTATGAAAAGTAAGATTTAAAAAGACTTGCAAGGGATTCTGCTTTGTACCACAATTTTTCAGGAAGTTGTAGACCCCTATTGGGAATACAGCAGTAGGTAGTTCTTACATTAGAGCAACAGAATAGTAAAGCAATGATTTGGGAAGTGAGAATTTAGTAGTGGTGACACTAATAAATAGCTCTCTGCTAGTTCACACTACAGTCTATTTCTCCTACCAAGATAGAGGACTGGCTTTTCATTTTTTAGTTAGTGACTTCTCTGTCCTTTTCAGTTATATAACCATGGAGAACAGTTCCACCATTAAGCACTGGTAACAACATCATCATTTCAAGGCATAGACAAAATACTTGTCTCTGAAGTTTCTCTTTGGCAGAATGTTCTAATATTTGTTAGGACATAGAGTTTAAGAATCAGTCAAAGTGAGAACATGCTCCCTCAGGCTCTGATTGGCCTTGATGTCACTTCCCTTAGACAAGAGAGATTTTCTTCTGAAATCAGGAAGCATTTGAATCTTCAGATGAAGGAGGAATGTGGTCATTGTCTGTGGCTCTGTTCTGACATTCTGCTTTGGAAAGAATCCTTCTCCACATGACAGCTCCAGAGTGTCCGGTGTCTATTCAGTTAGTTGACTCCTTTCATCTGAAAATGTTGCTCACAATATGTTACAAATACAGTGTCTGAGTCACTGACTAGACTCTGACCTCAGATCTCCATGGCAAATGAACCGAACATGTTTATGTGCCCAGAGAGAGAAAGCACCCATCAGTAGCGGAGTATGAGCAAAGAATACTGGGGTTTATTCAACTGGCTATTGAACTCTCAAGGAAGAATGTTTTGACATTTCATAGAATCACAGAATGTCAGAGTTGAAAGGAACCTTAAAGATCATGTAGTCTAAACCTGTGATTTTTAAGTCAAGGAAACCGTGGTTCAGTCAAGGTTACCCAGTTAACTAGTAACAAGTCCAAGATTAGAATTTGGGGGTCCTATGTCCATATATTAGGCTACATTTTGGGAACTTTCATACAAAGTAAATCACAAGCCCCCTGAGGGCAGGTATGTCTGATTTTTGTTTAATCTTTGTAACTCTTGCATTTAGCATAGTAATGATTACTTCTTGGGTTGGTTTGGATACATATCCATGTTTGAAGGAGTGGCATCTAATTGTCCTGGGATACTCTTCTATTTATTAGTTCATCCTAGGGGGACAGGATGAACCCTTCTGAACAAAATGGGCAAATTCCCATAATCACAAAGCATTCAATGGTATTTTCTAGGGGTGGTAAGTTCTGTTTCCTCTCTAGGACAGTTCAAGACCACTTAAGAAAAAAACATGTATATAAGAGAGAGAAAATAACACATGAAGTATATCAATAAACTCCAAATTACAAAGAGATTATGTTCCAAAAATTTGATTTTATGTCAGTGTAGAACTCAAAATACTTTTTCTCATATCAATGATGTAAAATATGATAGCATTTCCAGACCAGCCCACAAAAGCCTACTCAACAAATACCATAACTGCATTATATACTGGCAAAAGAATAGCAATGGTATTCCACTGGAAGTTCTGGCTCAGCCTCTGTCTTGAACTTGGGCAAATCACCTCACCCTCAAGGGTTTCCAATTTCCCTGTAAACTAAAAAAGTAGTTCAAGATGGTTTTTAAGACCTTTTTGATCTTTGAAGTTCTATGATGATTTCATGATTATATTCCTCCTCTGACTCACCCTTCTTGTTAACAGGCCTACAAGGTCAGTCTTAGATTTAAAGAATCTTACACATTTGTGGTTCTAACAAAGACTAACGTCTTCCTAATGGCTCTATGTATCTATATATTATTCTATTAAATCTTCTTTGTAGATATAAGGGACAATGGTTGTGAAATGTGCAATATTTTGTCAGACATACTTGATATGATAACTGATTTAATGAATGATTTTTCTTTTCTCTGTTGCTTTGTTCTTTGTTACAAGGAATAGCTTACTGCATAAAGGAAGGGGAAGATTTCCAGAAATAAAGGAGATGTGAAATAAATTGTATCAGTAAATAGTATTATAAATAATTACAAAGATATCATAATGCTATTATCACGTGCCTGACTCAAAAACAAATTGAATTAGGCTGGAGGTCAAACTATGTAGAGACAATTTCTCTGCACTAATACAAAGATACTGACAAGTAAAACCCCAGTGGGTCTCAATTTCCTCAGAAGTAAATTAAGGAAGGGTATGTTCTGTCCCCACCAGTGTAGTGTCTTGGTCAAACCTAAGCCCAAGAAAAGTATTAAAAAGAGAAGATGAAGTTGGTGGTTATCTAGTCAGTTTTTTTCCTTGTTGTTAATCTACACTATCTTTCCCCTCTGTGTAGTTGGTTTTCAGTTTTCAGGATGTAAGGACGGGATTTGTGCAAGGGGAATGGGACAAAAGGGTCCAGAGAAGACAGTTGCTAACAGTTGCTGACCATTGAGACCTGGTAGAATTCTGGGTATTTCTCAGAGGAAGAAAGAGAGGAGAGGTCTTCGAATGGAGGACTGAGAGAGGGAGGAGGCGGACATCCCAGCTTGGATCCAGTCCTGAGGGCTTCCTGAGGATCTTTCTTTGGAAATTGAAACCCTGATTTCCCAATCAAAGCCATTCCATCACATCTCATCCATCAAGACTTAAACCACCAAGTAAGCTAAGTTTTTGGACTCCATTTTGGGAGCAATCTCTTAGTCTCCTTCTCTCATTACCCAACATTGCTGAGAGACCACCTTTCAGTCAAAACTTACAATTATAGAAAAAGATAGAAACAGAAAACTAGAAATAAAAACAGAAGGAGAAGGGGTGGGGGAAGAACCTTAGGAATGGGAACCCTAAAGGTTCCCACCCAAGTGATGGACCCAATAGAAATAGAGAAGAGAGCACCCCAAAATCCCTCTGCCCTTCGCCCCTTTCCCCAAATCCTGAATTGCAAATCATAAAAGCCATTCATCAGCCAGATAGAGTTCCAGAATGCCTGAGGGACAACAAGGGAGAGGGGGAACCACAGCTTGGTCTGGCTGCCTCCATCTTGAAGCCAGACCACCCACTGTGAAATTAACTGTTGGAAGGGGAAGGTTTGTGTGAACTCCGTCCTTATTCAGAATTGGATTGGGATACCACATACCTCATCTTATAGGGAAGCTTTGCCCCCAACTCCTGTGGGATGGCACGACCATTCAGGTCACCCAGTTTCAGGGTGACACCCCCTTAAAGTCTCCCAGTGTATAATCAGCCCCAGAGGAAAGCTGGAAGAGAGACTCACTATAGACTCTCTCTATATATCTCCTTTCTATGTAACATCCCCTAACTGGCTCCATTATTATTACCCATTATTATTACAAGGACCTGAACAATGCTAGTTCACTGAGGAAGGAGGGCATAGAAAGCTGTCCCATACAGGAGTGATAAATGCATATCGTCATCTCTCAAATGCCTACCACTCCTCTTCTTGGAGCATCTTTCCATACTTTATTGTGATGAATTCCATTTTCAGCTTCATATCTAATCCCTTAAATTTGGTTATCTAGGAAAATATATCTTGATTATATAAGATTATAGAGCTTCAGGGGTTCTTGGATCAACTTTTCACCCTATCTCCATTTCCCAAAGCAAAGATACTTTTTTCAGTTTCTACAAATTGCCCGTATTCAACTACTGCTACTTGCAGACTCTATTTATCACTAAAGGGCAGGAATTCTAAAACCTATGCCCAGGTAACTCATCACATCACTACTGCCAACATCAATGATGTAAGGGCTATTAGTGTATAAACACTCCCTCCATTCCCACTCTCCTATATTCAAAGGCATTTGTACTGTAACATCTTTCAATCATCACAAACAGGTATAGGGGACAGCTAAGTAACTCAGTGAATTGAGAAGTAGGTCTAGAGAGCTAGGTATCTCAGTGGATAGAAAGCAAGGCATAAAGAGGGGAAGTCTGGGGTTCCAATCTGGCCTCAAATACTTCCTAGCTACGTGACCCTGGGCAAGGCATTTAACTCACATTGCCTACCTCTTACCACTTTTCTGCCTTGGAATCAGTAAACAGTATTGATTCTAAGACAGAAGGTAAAGGTTTAAAAGAAAAAAACAGGTTTGATAACCTTTCTAGGTCTGCTATCCCAACTTGTGCTTACATTCACAGTTTGAATCCCCATAGATAGCTGCCAATCTCAAGTTCTGGGACATAGTTTATAAATATGAACTCCTAAAACTGCAGCTCATGAGCACCCACTGATGTGTATAGCTTTATGGGCCATCTGACACAATTATCTACAAGCAGTGGATGTTGCTAAAATGGTATAATAAGAGCAGGAACAACAAAATATTTCCCCTATAAACCTGGGTATAATCTTTCACAAATACACATAGCACCAAGGGGAAAAGTGGCCAGTATTATCCTGGGAGTAAAGTATTTTTCTAAGGAGTACACACCTCTAGGACTACGTGTCTCAAGAGTCTTTCCATTTCTCTTGATTATCCTCACAGTATTCCTTTTAAGCCATGGTACCTGTTCTGGAAAGGTTGCCCTGCTACTAGGCTGAGCTTGATCCTCACAAGGTATTAAATTTATCTTTGAAAGAGATCTCTGCTAGACTTCCATAGTTTGATCCTCTCTGTAATTTAAATCTAAATCACCAGCACTTTTTCTCTCTAGAATTCATCGTTGGTACTCCTCTGTTTCTTGAAGTACTTCTACTTGTAAGTGACTATGTTCTAGGTGGAGAATTTATTGGCCCTTTCCTATCATGTTTCAAAATTCTTTCAAATGGATTCTCCAATTTCTGAATGTACCATCTCTTCTGTGTGAGTAGCTCCATTGCAAGATACCAAGACCAATTTGGAGTTTTGATGGAGTAGAAAGATTCCTCCACACATAAGAGATTCCCTTTATTCCCTCTCAGAGACTGAGTTCTTTAATTACTTGACTCCTGCTTGAACTTTCTTAAATCTGAACTATCTATCTGACTTCAAAGGTCATCTGGGAGTGTGTGGTCAGTCATTATGCTCTTAGTTTCAACCTTCTGGCTCAGTCAGAGAGGTTTCATACATTACAAAGGGATGACAGAGTATAAACACCTTGTTAACACATTAATAGCTTATTATCTGTGATTATAGCATATGACTACAACAGCTTAGTGGTAGGTAGAGAGGTTAAATACCCTTTACTGACACAGGAACCAGGCTTCCTCTCTAGGGAGAGGAAACAAATCTGAAGGCTGAAGAGTTTAAAAAGAAAGAGAAGATTTTCACCAGATTTCAAACCCTGCTTTAATGTACATGGGTACAGTCATAACTAGCTTGGAATGGCTAGTGTTTGGTCTAGGGTGCATCATTTCAAGGTATCAACATTTCCTCTTCTCTCATCATTAGCCTCTTCCCAGAAGAGACCTTCCTTTCTAGGCACCACTTTCAGCTACTGTGAACTCATCTTGGCACGGACTTCCCCCTCTCAAGATGTGTACCCTCAGTGGGAAATGACCTGTTTGCACAAAAAATATTTATAGCTGCTCTCTTTGTGATGGCAAAGAATTGGAAACTAAAGGGATATTCCTCAGTTGGGAGATGGCAAAACAAATTGTGGCATATAATGGTGATGGAATACTATTGTACTGTAAGGAATGATGAACACAGTGGTTTCAGAAAGAGTTGGGAAGACCTACATGAACTGATATAGAGTAAAATAAGCAGAACCAGGAAAACACTGTACACAATAATAGAAATACTGTGGGAAGATCAAATGTGATAGACTTTGTTGCTAACAATGATTATATCGTTGTTATATCCAGAACAATTTTGAGGGATTTATGAAAAAGAATGCTATCCACCTCCAGAGAAAGAACTGTTGTAGTAAGAACACAGATGGAAGCATATGATTTGTCACTTGTTTGTATGAGTATATGTTTTAGGATTTTGGTTGTATAAGATTATTCACTAGCAAAAATGAATAATATGGAAACATATTTTGCACGATGATACATATATAACCCAGACTGAATTGTTTGCCAGTTCTGGGAGGGAAGAAGAAGGGGGACAATTTGGATCATAATACTTCGGGAAACTCATGTGGAAATTTGTTATTAAAACAATTTTTTTAAAAAAGAGGTTTATCCTCTACATATAGGCAAGAGAAGGACAAAGATAAAAGGATAATTGGTTGAGAAAGAATAATCAGGCAGGCAGGTAGGAGGAGAATCAGTTCTCTTTACCTAGATCTTCATCCCAGGCAGTAGACTGAATAAAGGGTGTGAGGAAAAGAAATGTCAAAAATGACTAAGGTTATGAACTTCAGTGAATGAGGAAATAGCCAAGCCCTCAACGTAAATAAAAGTATTTGAAAGACGTAGTTTCTCATAATCTCTGGATGATAAATGTTCATCAAATTAGAATCAAGTTAAATATTTTTGTAAATATGATTTGCTCAATAATTATTCAACAAGCATTTAATGAGGTTAAGCAATCCTTGAATATGCTAGTCCCTTTTCCCTATATCAGTTTATTCTGTCTTTATTTTGTTTGTACATTGTTATTTCCATATTGTCACACACACACCCCCATTATATTGGGAGGTTCTCAAGAGCAAGGATTGTCTTTTCCCTTTCTTCATATTCCCAGTGCTTAGCACCAATTAAGTCCTTGATAAATCTTTATTGACTGACTTTGTGCCAGGCACTGTGCAAGGCACTGGAAAAACACAAATAATAAAACAATGCCTATTCTAAATGAGCTTCCATTCTAACAGGGAGGATATCAACATATAAAGGGACATAGAGAATAAATGTTAAGAAAGTAAATGCAGAGTAGATAAATAACAAAGTAGTTTGGGAAGGAGTGTATTAGCATTTGAGGGGATCTAACAGACTTCATGAATAAAATGTTGCTTTACTTGAATATAGAAGGAAATTAGGAGTTCTATGAGATAGAGATGGAGGGGAAGTATATTCCAGGCCTGGGGGACAACCAGGACACAGAGTTGGAAGATGGAGGGCTGTGTGTGACGGCAGAAAATAGCATTAGATAGCATACCATCTAGTTTCCCTGCCAATGGCCATTCTGGAACCCTTGAAAAGAGTAGTTAGGTGTTGCCAGATCTCTCCCATACATCCTTTCTACATTCACTCTACTACTACCCTGCTCCAAGTCCTCATTATCACATGCTCGTACTATTGGCAGTCTTCTAGTTTGTCTGAAGGTTTTGGATCTCCCTGATCTCTTTCCTTACTCATCTATCCTTCACTCAGCTGTAAAAGAGATTTTTCTTAAGGAATTAATGTTACATCCCCTACTCAACAAATTCCAGTGGCTCCCTATTATCTTCATGCTCAAATGAATGTAATATGGGGTTCAAGCCTGGACATCTGCATAAGACTACTCTCATTGGTGGAAATAATGACTATTCAATGTTCTGTGTCTTTGAGAGGAGAAGAGTTGGTGAGACTCTGGGGGACTGAACTATCAAGTCATCATGCTCTCTACCAATGAGAAAAACCTTCAGCAAAGCCAAAGCTTGTACCCTGAATTACATACAAAACCCTCTGAAGGACATTTAAAGCCTCATCCCTTCCTACGTTTTCAGTCCTAAAATATTTCATTCTCCCCACATACTTGACGATTCAGCAACATCATTATTATCCTTGTCATCATTCTTGTTATTACTTTCATATAGCATCTCATCTTTCAGTGTCATGCCTTTGCCCTGGCTAGATAGCCACTCTCTCAGGCCTACAATGCTCATCTTTCTTGTCCATACCTCATTGCTTCCATGGCTTCCTTAAAGACTAAGCTCAAATACTTTCTTTTGCAGGAAACCTTTCCAGCCTCCCATTACCCACTATAATTGTCTTTCCTCTTTAATTACCATCCAATTACACTGTCTGTATCTTTTATGTACACAGTTATTTTGCATACTGCCTCTCCTATTAGAACATGTGTTTCTTGAGGGCAGGGGGCTATATTTTTGCCTTTCTCTATATCCCCAGAACTTGGCACAGTGATTGACTCCTAGTAAGCATTTACTAAGTGCTTGTTGACTGACTGACTCTATCAGAATGATTTGGATTTGAATCTTGTCTCAGACACTCACTAGCTGTGTGTCCTGAACAAGTCACTTTATATTCTAAGACTATTTCTTGTTTTGTAAAATGGGAATCATTATACCTCTAGTGTTCAACTCAATAAGATTAAGAATAATTATTAAGTGCCTCCTATTTATTATTCACTAGACATAAAAACTGAAGGAGTTTACATTCTTTTTTTTTAATTTATTAAGAAAATTGTTCCATGGTTACATGATTCATGTTCTTTCCCACCCCTCCTACAACCCCCCTCCAAATGCCAATGAGCAATTCCACTGAGTTTTACATGTGTCATTGATCAAGACCTATTTCCATATTATTGATAGTTGCACTGGGGTGGTCGTTTAGAGTCTACATCCCCAATCATATCCCCACTGAACCACGTGATCAAGCAGTTGTTTTTCTTCTGTGTTTCTGCTCCCACAGTTCTTCCTCTGAATGTGAAAAGCGTTCTTTCTCAGAAGTTCCTCTGGATTGTACTGGGTCATTACATTGCTGCTAGTACAAAAGTCCATTACATTCGATTTTGCCAAAGTGTATCAGTCTTTGTGTACAATGTTCTCCTGGTTCTGTTTTTTTCCGCTCTGCATCAATTCTTGGAGGTCAATCCAGTTCACATGAAATTCATTATTCATTATTGCTTTTAGCACAATAGTATTCCATCACCAGCAGATACCACAATTTGTTCAGCCATTCCCCAATCAAAGGGCATCCCCTCATTTTCCAATTTTTTGCCACCACAAAGAGACAGCTATAAATATTTTTGTACAAGTCTTTATCCCTATGATCTCTTTGGGGTACAAACCCACCATTGGTATGGCTGGATCAAAGGGTAGACAGTCTTTTAATACCCTTTGGGCATAGTTACAAATTGCCATCCAGAATGGTTGTATCAATTCACAACTCCACCAGCAATGCATTAGTGTCCCTATTTTGCCACATCCCTTCCAAAATTTATTATTTTCCTTTACTTTCATGTTAGCCAATCTGCTAGGTGTGAAGTGGTACCTCAGAGTTGTTTTGATTTGCATTTCTCTAATTATAAGAGATTTAGAACACTTTTTCATGTGTTTATTGATAGTTTGGGTTTCTTTATCTGAAAATTGACTATTCATGTCTCTTGCCCATTTATCAATTGGGGAATGGCTTGATTTTTTGTACAATTGATTTAGCTCTTTATAAATATGAGTAATTAGACCTTTGTCCGAGTTTTTTGTTATAAAGATTTTTTCCCAATTTGTTGCTTCCCTTCTAATTTTGGTTGCATTGAATGTGTTTGTACAAAACCTTTTTAATTTAATGTAATCAAAATTATTTATTTTATGTTTTGTAATTTTCTTGCTTGGTCTTGAAATCTTTCCTTTTCTAAAGATCTGACAGGTAGGTATATTATTCTGTATTCGCTTAATTTACTTATGGTTTCCTTCTTTATATTCAAGTCATTCACCCATTCTGAGTTTATCTTGGTGTAGGGTGTGAGATGTTGATCTAAACCTAATCTCTCCCATACTGTTTTCCAATTTTCTCAGCAGTATTTGTCAAATAGTGGATTTTTGTCCCATAGCTGGGCTCTTTGGGTTTATCATAGACTATCTTGCTGAGGTCATTTACCCCAAGTCTATTCCACTGATCCTCCTTTCTGCCTCTCAGTCAGTACCATATTGTTTTGATGACCACTGCTTTATAGTACAGATTAAGATCTGGTACTACTAGGCCCCCCTCCTTCACATTTTTTTTTCATTATTTCCCTTGGTATTCTTGATCTTTTGTTCTTCAAAATTAACTTTGTTATAGTTTTTTCTAATTCAGTAAAAAATTTCTTGGTAGTTTGATAGGTATGGCACTAAATAAACAAATTAATTTGGGTATGATTTTCATTTTTATTATGTTAGCTCATCCTACCCATTAGCAACTAATGTTTTCCCTTTGTTTAGATCTAGTTTTAATTGTGAAAAGTGTTCTGTAGTTGTGTTCATATAATTCCTGTGTTTGTCTTGGCAGATAGATTCTTAAGTATTTTATATTATCTAGGGTAATTTTAAATGGAATTTCTCTTTTTTAACTCCTGCTGCCAGGATGTATTGGAAATATATAGAAATGCTGATGATTTATATGGGTTTATTTTGTATCTTGCAACTTTGCTAAAGTTGTTGATTATTTCCACTAGTTTCTTAGTTGATTTTCTGGGGGTTCTTTAAGTAGCCCATCATATCATCTGCAAAGAGTGATAGTTTGGTCTACTCATTGCCTATTTTAATACCTCCAATTTCTTTTTCTTCTCTAATTGCTACTGCTAGTGTTTCTAGTACAATGTTAAGTAATAGAGATAATAATGGGCATTCTTGTTTCACTCCTGATCTTACTGGGAAGACTTCTAATTTATCCCCATTGCATATGATGTTTGCTGATGGTTTTAAATTTATACTGATCATTATTTTTAGGAAAGGCCCTTCTATTCCTATACTTTCTAGTTTTTTTTCAATAGGAATGAATGTTGTATTTCGTCAAAGGCTTTTTCTGCATCTATTGAGATAATCATGTGATTTTTGTGGTTTGCTTGTTAATATGGTCAATTATATGGATGGTTTCCCTAATATTAGGAGTTTACATTATAATAAGACAACTGAAGGTTGCAAAAGAGGAGTTAATTAATAAAGAATCCAAATTTAAAGTTTAGGTTACAAAGGTCATAACAATAAAAATCTGGATTTGGATTCAGGAAGAGCTTTAGACATTTTCTATCTGCGTGACTCTATGCAAGTCCTTTAACCTCTTTGCAACTCAATTTCCTCATTTATAAAATGGGAATAATAATGGCACCTCCCTCCTGAGGTCATTATAAGGATCAGAAATGAGATACCAAGGCCAGCTAAGTGGCTCAGTGGATTGAGAGCCAGGCCTAGAGACGGGAGGTCCTAGGTTCAAATCTGGCCTCAGACACTTCCTAGCTGTGTGACCCTGGGCAAGTCACTTGATCCCCATTGCCTAGCCCTTACCAGTCTTCTGCCTTGGAGCCAATACATACTATTGACTCCACGATGGAAGGTAAGGGCTTAAAAATTAAGAAAAAAAAAAGAAATGATATACCATATAAAGCAGGGGCAGCTAGGTGGCGCAGTGGATAGAATACCAAACCTGAACTCAAGAAAACTCATCTTTCTGAGTTCAAATCTGGCTTCAGACGCTTATTAGCTGTGTGTCCTTGGGTAAGTCACTTAATCCTATTGGTCTCAGTTTCCTCATTTGTAAAATTAGCAGGAGAAGGATATGGCAAACCACTCTAGTCTCATTCATTGCTAAGAAAACCCCAAATGGGGTCACAGTGGGTCAGACATGACTAAAAATACACATAAAGGACTCTTCACATGAAAAGCATTTAAAGTGCTATAGAAATGCTAGCAATTTTTATTATTGTTAACGCAGGGAAAAATAATGGAAAGCAGAGCTGAAAAATTAGCTTTCTATCTTAATTGTAGATAATGTTGCTCAGTATCTTAGGCAAATGGATAAGGACAGCCTGGGAGACAGGTATAAGTCAGAAAGTTTATTAAACTTCTTCAGTCAGAGTTACTTAGGCTATTAATCTTGGACTAACTTCCAGACTCCATAAAAATGTTATAGTTTTCTCTCTGAAGACCTGGCCTCTGCCAGTGTGTGTGTGTGTGTGTGTGTGTGTGTGTGTGTGTGTGTGTGTGTG
>NC_058133.1:155615100-155684405 GCF_016433145.1 Gracilinanus agilis | reverse complement strand
GTGTGTGTGTGTGTGTGTGTGTGTGTGTGTGTGTGTGTGTGTGTGTGTATGTGTGTGAGAGCGCACATGCTTTTCTATGGACACACTCAAATGGCTAGTTCTCTAGAAGGATGCGATTAGAAAAAGGAAACCTTAGGCTAGATGGTTGCCTTGCTTTGATATGTTGTTATAAAGCCTCAAAGTAGAGCTGCAGTGATATATTTCATCATGGAGTCTGGTTTGTGGTCTTTATGAGCACTCTTGTGATGTGATTAAGAGCATGTTTGCTTCTTAGAACTTTGTAATTGTGTCATCTTTCCTCCCTGAGGAATTTAAATAAACTGGTATTACTTACTTCAGAGGAGATACACACATACATTTACTTATACACTACTGCCTCAGAAGAACTGAAGATGAGCATACCACACAGGGTAATACAGAGTCACTGAGTGGATATGAGGAGACTGTAATATATAGCCAATGAGGAACTCCAAAATGGAAAAGGAATAAAGAGAAAGTCATCCAAGAACTGCATTACAGAAAAAGAATACAGGTTAACCACATGGTGAGATCAAGGGGTCACAGGTGAATAGACAGAATAATCCACTGGCATCTCTTGATGGGTGGTTAAAAAGAGAGGAATATCTCCAGCCCTCTTAGTCGCCCCCCTGTAGAGAACTTCTGAGAGAGCTAAGTGGTACTTTACATAAAATATTGGTCCTGGAGTCAAGAAGACTTGAGTTCAAATCCACATACTAATTGTGTGGGTCTGGGAAAGTCATTTAACCACTCTGCCTCAGTTTCCCCATCTGTAAAATGAGGATAATAATACAAAATTATGCTAATTCTTCCCTCCAAGGGTTATTATGAGTATGCAGTAATAATTGGTAAAGTATTTAACAGATCTTAAAGCACTGTATAAATGCTTGCTAGTGGTACAAGAGTTACAAAGGATAGGAAGGTATGGATGAGCTGTAATATGTGACATTGGTAGGAACCCCAAAAGATCACAGATTTATTTTGAATGTTAATGATCCTGGCTTTTCACCCATTGGTAGAATCTTTGTGTTCAGAAGGAAATTGTCTATTAATCCAATTTAGTATTCATATATAGAATCCTGAGTGGAAAAAGCTATAAACACCATAACATTTGAGCTGAGAACAACTCAAGACTATTCTCCCAGCACTGGGCAGATCATTTAAGAAGGAAAGTTCCCAGGGAAGGTTTATGTTCAGGGAGCTGCTGGAGCTTGCTCTTAAAGACCCTTTGAGCTGATTGTTAAATTTTCAGTGTGAGCACTTACACCTCTGTAAATGGTAAATCATAATAAATCAAAATAAATGGTACAAATCTGGAATTGATTAGTTGTTTTGAATGTCAAGATTTAAGAAGGTAGTAGAGAAATGTTAATAAGGCAAAACAGAAGTATGTCATGAAGGGATAGTTCAGTAGATTAAAAGTCAGACCTAGAGACAGGAGGTCCTGGTTTCAAATCTGACCTCAGACATTTCCTAGCTGGGGAATTAACTGGGTAAGTCATTTAATCCCCATTGTCTAGCCCAGTGATTCCTAAAGAGGGTGCTACCATCCCCTTGTGGGTGCTGCAGCAATCCAGAGAAGCGGTGATGGCCACAGATGCATTTATCTTTCCTATTAATTGCTATTAAAATGTAAAAAAAAATTAATTTCCAGGGGGCTAAGCAACATTTTTTCTGGAAAGGGGATAGTAGGCCAAAAAAGTTTGGGAACCACTGGTCTAGCTCTTACTACTCTTCTGCATTAGAACCAATACATGGTATTGATAGTAAGACAGAAGGTAAGGGTTTGGTTTGGTTTGGTTTTTAAGCTTGTCATGTGGAAGGGAAGGGCAGCCAACTGTTAAACATTTACCAGTGTTCACATTATTGGCTACTCTCCTGAATACTAAAAGCAGTTGGGTGGCTCATTAGATAGAATGCTCTACCTGGGATCAGGAAGACTCCTCTTCCCAAAGTTCAACTCTGGCCTCAGACTAGCTGTCTGACATTCAGCAAGTCGGAAATGGCAAACTGCTCCAGTATCTTTGCCAAGAAAATTCCAAATAGGGTCATGAAGAGTCAGAGACAACTGAAATGACTGAATACAAAATCCTATAGAGCAATGCAATTTTTTTTGCTTGTTGCTTTCTTTGGCTTTCATGTCTGAAACCAGATTCAGGGACACTTCCTATTTCTCCAGTTATAACTTGAAAATGAAAAGCCCATCTGGGGCCCAAAAGTCCTGAAGCATTTGGGAGATTAGGATCCTCCATTTCCCACTTGTTCCTCAACCTTGAGAGAATAATGAGGTGTTCTAGTTTCATATACTTATGACCTTCAGCTAATTACTGCATTCAAAGATCTCAAAGCATAGATCTGGAAGTAAAAGGAGCTGGTTCCTCAGAATATGCCATTGTGAATCTCCTGACAAAGGGTTCCTCTATTGACAACCCATAATGTTGTAACCCATTTCCTCTCAAAAATTTGTTACAGATGATCTATCTGATAGCCTGGAGACTTCCCTCAATTTTTCCCACCATCAAGAGTTGCAACACCATCACATAATCCCAATTTGCTCACATATTTGTATGACCTGCTCCCTGCCATCATCTCTGGGAGTTTGGAAAGAATATCCTCTAATAAATATCTTTTGGGATGAGACATCTAAGTATTGTGCTCAAGTTTCCTCCCTTTCCTCTGGAGAATACAGATGCTAAATTACCACAGTCACTCGTTTGGAGAAGCGTTAGCCACCAAATGGAGGCACTGGAAGGAATAAAAGAAAGTGATCATTTACACATTGAATAAACAAAAACAAAAGAAAACCCTCCCTAGACAAGCACAGAGAGCCCTCATTCCAATTGTTGCAGTGACTTTAATTTATATGTAGCCATAAAGCAGGGTCCAGTGACCAAAATGCTATCTCCCTCAGTAATTCTTTCCTGACCACCAAAGGCCAAAAGTGATCTCTTGCTCCCTCCTCTAACTCCTATAGTACTTTGGTTGCACTAACCATATGGTACTTATGATTATAGGATAATTAATTGCTAGAGATGGAAGGAGCCTAAGAGACCATCTGGCTCAATCCCACTTTTTCAAAGTTGCAGAAATTGAGACCCACCCAGAGAACAAGTTAGTGGCTTGCATTGTAGATATTTTTGTACATGAGTAATGACTATACTCTGGCCCACTCTCCAAAGACAAGGCTGCCACATTTGCCCCTCCTGGTTCTATAGTACCCTGGGGCTTTAGTGCAGAGGCTCAAACCATAGTTGGCTAGGTTTCCCCCATCGTTAGGGGGCCAATGACCAGCAGCCCAGTTCCTTTTAACTACTTAACAATGAGCCACTTTAATGAATGGATATTTTCTTCAAAGATATAGCAAGTACAAGGTTCAGATAGTTTCCCTCCAGTGCTATGGGGGCCTACTTTCTCTTCTACCAACTCAGTCTTTGGGAGAAGAAGCTCGACTTATGGTACTGGTCCCCCAGGTTCACGTCTGCTCATGATATCTGGATAAATCTGGTTATTGCTACTAGCCTGGGTCACTCCTTTTTTCTCATGGCATCAATGCTGTGCTGTCTACAAGCTTTTTAATGCCAGGATAATGTCCTTATAAGTCTGGAGTGATTTACCAATTCCTTCCAGCTCATTTTACAAATAAAGAAACTGAGGCTGACAGGGTTAAATGATTTTTCCCAGGGCCATACAGCTAATAAGTCTCTGAAGCTAGATTTGAACTCGGGGAGATGAGATTTGCTTTGTAGACCCTTTAAAATTCATAAAATTCTCTCTCCAATAGCCTAAAATAGCAGAGAGCATGAAAAGGGCTATTTATGGACTTGAGCCATTTCAGAGAACCTCAGAGGGAAGAAGGTTTTTTTCTCTTACTAGATACTTTGAATAAAGGAGTCACTAACATCCACCAAAAATCTTACTCCTAGTTGTGTGAACCTGAGCAAGTCACTTAATTTATGCCTCAATTTTCTCATGTGTAAAATGAGGCTGATTATAGCACCTACCTTCCAGAGTTGTGAGGATCAAATGAGGTATTTGTAAATCTTAAATACTAGCTACCATCATCATATAAAGCAAGATTATCATTCAGCCATTTCAGTTGTATGACTCTGTGTGACCCTATTTGGGGTTTTCTTGGCAAAGATACTAGAGTGGTTTGCCATTTCCTTCTCCAGTTCATTTTATAGATGAAGAAATAAACACACACACAAACCATCCCCACGTAACCCCTTTGCCATCCCTGGCTTCTTCCAGTCCCTTCCCTTGCATCATGAGGAAAAAAAATGATCCCCAAACTGAAAACCTCCCACCCTCAAAGAAGGAGGCCAAGAGGGTTAAGTGACTTATCCAGGGTCATACAACTAGTAAGTGTTTAAAGTCAGATTTAAACTCAGAAAGATGAATCTTTCCGATCCCAATGTAAAATTATTATACTAGTATTCTCCATTTACAGCTTCAAAATTAAAAGTCCATCTAGGCCTAAATAACTCTAAAGCACTTGGGAGATTAGGATCCTCCATTTCCTGCTTGTTACTATTATAAGTAAGAGAGGGTTATAGCATGTGAGGATGGTCTGCAAGGAACAGACGCAGAGGAGAGAGACAGCTAACCTTCTTGGGTCCAATCTAACCCTTTCTTCAAAATTCCAGAATCTTTCCCTGTTGATCTCATGCCTCTCCCCTCTGCATCTGTTCCTTGCAGACCATCCTCACATGCTATAACCCTCTCTTACTTATAACATTACTCAATCTTGAGGGAATAAGGAGGTATTCTAGTCTCATATACTTTTGCCCCTAAACTAATTACTGCAGTCAAAGATCTCAAAGCATAGATCTGAAAGCAAAAGAAGCTGGTTCCTCAGAAAATACCATTGTGAGGCTCTTGACCAAGAGGTTGCATTTCAATACAAAAATATTACAATAATTTGTGAGATTCAAGGAAAGAGAAATTTGAATTGATTTTGTCAATTTGCAAACAATAGATGAAATGGCTACCAGATATAAATGATATGGAGGTAGGGGAGAGTTTTTCCCATACTTACAGTTAAAAACCAAGAACTTCTCACCCTTTTCTCTAAGTGAGTCTACTGGCTTCTTAAAGGGGCACAAAGCTGTTACTGATGGCTTTTTGTTATATTTCATGGGCTCAGTGCGTTTGCCCCTGCAGCCTTGGAAGCTATAACAACTTAAGTGAGTTAGGCAGGGTCAGTGTGGATGTGCAAAAAGCTTTTCCCCCTAATTTCAAGCTTTATTTTACTATTATCTCTTCCTCAGCCTTCAAAAGGATCTGGAGACATTTCTGAGGGACTTATGAAAAAGAATACTATCCATATCCAGAGAAAGAACTGTGGGAGTAGAAACACAGAAGAAAAAAAACTGCTTGATCACATGGGTCGATGGGGATATGATTGGGGATTGAGACTCTAAATGATCATTCTATTGTACATATTAGTAATATGGAAATAGGTCTTGATCAATGACACATGTAAAACCCAGTAGAATTGCTCATTGGCTATGGAATGGGGTAGGAGGAGGGGAGGGCAAGAACATGAATCATGTAACCATGGAAAAATTAAATTAATTTAAAAACTAAATTAATGAACTAATTAACTAAATAAACTAATTTTTATATTAGAAATATAAAAATAAATCATAAATAATTTATGTTTTTTATTTATATGAATATGTTATNTCCTGCTTGTTACTATTATAAGTAAGAGAGGGTTATAGCATGTGAGGATGGTCTGCAAGGAACAGATGCAGAGGAGAGAGACAGCTAACCTTCTTGGGTCCAATCTAACCCTTTCTTCAAAATTCCAGAATCTTTCCCTGTTGATCTCATGCCTCTCCCCTCTGCATCTGTTCCTTGCAGACCATCCTCACATGCTATAACCCTCTCTTACTTATAACATTACTCAATCTTGAGGGAATAAGGAGGTATTCTAGTCTCATATACTTTTGCCCCTAAACTAATTACTGCAGTCAAAGATCTCAAAGCATAGATCTGAAAGCAAAAGAAGCTGGTTCCTCAGAAAATACCATTGTGAGGCTCTTGACCAAGAGGTTGCATTTCAATATAAAAATATTACAATAATTTGTGAGATTCAAGGAAAGAGAAATTTGAATTGATTTTGTCAATTTGCAAACAATAGATGAAATGGCTACCAGATATAAATGATATGGAGGTAGGGGAGAGTTTTCCCCATACTTACAGTTAAAAACCAAGAACTTCTCACCCTTTTCTCTAAGTGAGTCTACTGGCTTCATAAAGGGGCACAAAGCTGTTACTGATGGCTTTTTGTTATATTTCATGGGCTCAGTGCGTTTGCCCCTGCAGCCTTGGAAGCTATAAGAACTTAAGTGAGTTAGGCAGGGTCAGTGTGGATGTGCAAAAAGCTTTTCCCCCTAATTTCAAGCTTTATTTTACTATTATCTCTTCCTCAGCCTTCAAAAGGATCTGGAGACATTTCTGAGGGACTTAGGAAAAAGAATGCTATCCATATCCAGAGAAAGAACTGTGGGAGTAGAAACACAGAAGAAAAAAAACTGCTTGATCACATGGGTCGATGGGGATATGATTGGGGATTGAGACTCTAAATGATCATTCTATTGTACATATTAGTAATATGGAAATAGGTCTTGATCAATGACACATGTAAAACCCAGTAGAATTGCTCATTGGCTATGGAATGGGGTAGGAGGAGGGGAGGGCAAGAACATGAATCATGTAACCATGGAAAAATTAAATTAATTTAAAAACTAAATTAATGAACTAATTAACTAAATAAACTAATTTTTATATTAGAAATATAAAAATAAATCATAAATAATTTATTTGGTTTTTATTTATATGAATATGTTATATTTTTATATGTGGGTATATATTTTTATACAAATATATTATATATTAAACAAATATAAATATTTATATACATAAATATTTGTTTATATTATAATGAAAATATTTTTACATTATAAATATAAATAAACTAACTAAATAAATAAATTGAAAAATTGAAAAAAACAAGAAACAAATAAAAAGTACTGAGCAAGTCAGTACAGAAGTCTTAAGGCCCTAGAACTCTCCCAAGGTTTTTTCCCCTATTTCTCCATCCTTAACACCTAATGCTGTTCAAATATGGATAGAATCTTCACATGTAATTCTAGGTAACAGAAAGCGAAAAGGGTTGATTCTGCCCATCCTCCAGGAAATTCATGCCTCTGACATAAGTAAACTGTCCTCCAAATTTAGAAAAGGAAAAGTGTAGCTACCAAGGATGATTGTTCTTTCCTACCTAAAGCTGGATAAATCTGATATCTGCTGGAGACATTTCTTTCCTACAAGGGAGTTGAGGAATGAGCGAAGGCAACTTTGAATCTGGTTCCCGAGACAGTGTAATCACTATGTTGCATGGGAAATCTGGAGTCAGGGAAACTATGTTCAAATCCTACCTCTGATACATACTCCCTGGATAACCGTGTAGAAATTGTTTTATCTTTCTGTTTCCTCATCCGTAAAATGAAAGGGTTGGATTGGGTTGTCTCTGAACTCCTCACTCATGAATTCACTCAATCTCTCTTGGTCCCTGTTTCCCCATTAGTACCAACGTCAGAGTGTTATTGCAAGTCTCAAATGAGATAGAGCTTACAAAGCACTTAAACCTGTATAAATATCAGTCATTCAACCCACCCTTGATGTGGTGGGAAGAGAGGGAGGATTTATTATTATTGAATTCTTTACCCAGGAAGTTGTTTGGCAGCGGAAACTGAAATCTGACCTCAATCCAAAGGCGGGGCAGCTAGGTCAGATGGGAACTGGAAGCCAAGATTTTGTTTCAAAAAAATTAATCTGGGAGAAACTGTCAGGCTGCTATAAAGCTGTCTTTTGGAGCTGACACTAAAGTTGCTAAGCAGCTTAGTTCCATCATGCATGATCTCCTTCCCTTCCCCCATCCCCAGGCTTTCTGGTTTCTCTTCATGACATACCCTCCTCTCATAGGGATGCCAAGGTATTTCTAATCAAACCTGAGCCTTGGGAATGGAGAAGCTCTTTGAGAAGGCTGCTGATGGAGAATTTATGAATGGAACTTACCTCAGGTTGAACCATGTGTGTAACACAAGGGAGTTGCCACTTACTATTCATTCCTTTCCTCTTCCTAGCTGCTGGCATTAGCTTTCCTCAGAAGCCAGCTAGAAGGAAGTCTTGTGCTAACATGCCCTGGGTTGTTCTGCTACTCACAAAAGTCTGGCAGAGCAGAAATCAATGGCCTGAGATTTTTTTTTCAGTTTAAAAAATATTTAGAACTTAATATTTTAAATATTAATTAAATGTTAAATATAAAATTAAAATAAGAAAATCAAATATAATAAATAATTAAAATAGAAAATTAATTCATTAAATTGAGTATTAAATTAAATTTTACATTTTAAATTAAAATATTTTAAAACTACTTGGAACTTAAACACCAAAATATATATTCCCATTTACATATCAGAACACACACCCAAAAAAAGACTCTGTTAAATCCTGTAATTGTTTTCATACAGCTTGCTCTTTTTAAAAAGAATACAATTAAACTTTATACATTACTTTTTTTTTCTTAACTCTTACCTTCTATCTTAATATCAATTCTAAGATAGAAAAGTGTCAAGGGTTAGGCAATGTGGGTTAAGTGACTTGTCTAGGGATATATAGCTAGGAAAGGTCTGGGATCAGATTTGAGTCTTAGTCCTCCTGAATCCAGGTCTGGAATTCTATTTGCTGTGCTACCTAGTTACCTCTATATGTTACTTTCAATAGTATTTTGATTTTCTATGCTTCCTTCTGAACTTCTTTCTGTTTTAATTTGTACATTTTAAAATGTTTCAGTGGTTCTCTCCTTTTCATTTAGGATCACTATCACTAACACCTAGATTTAGAGAAATCAGGTTTATTTTTCTCATTGTGCATGTGTGTGATGAGTTGGTCTGGGCTTTGCAAGAAACCAGTTTCCCTGTGATGCAGGAGTAGTTTCAGGCAGATTTCCTTGGCTAAAATCAAAGCCAAAAAAATCATCATCATCATCATCATCATCATCATCATCATCATCTCCTCCTCCTCCTTCCTCCACCTCCTCTTTCCTTCTCTTTCTCCTTCTCCTTCTCCTTCTCTTTCTTTGGAGGGGAATCTGGAGGAAAACCAGACCTATAATTTTATTGGTATTGGAAATGTCTGATGAGAAAATTCTCAGATGGGAACCTGTCCTGCAGCTTAATCTGGCAAGAGATGGCTGGGTCACTAAGAGTTGGGTCATAGAATCAATAAAACAATAACAGCTTACTCCTAAGATGGACAATGGCATAGAAAAGAGAGAGTTACTCTACCTCAAGAAGTCCAACTCCTGAACAAAGTATTTGTGACCCTAAGAAAGTTACATGATTTCTCGGGCTATAGGCATCTCTAATAACTTCTAGAGCAGTTATACACTGGCAGCTAAGTGATGCTGTAGAGTGCTGGGCCTGGAGTCAAAAAGACCTAAGTTCAAATCCAGACTCAGACACATACTTTATCCTGTGACCCTAGGCAAGTCACATAACCTCTATTTGACCTAGTTTCCTCAACCATAAAATGGAGATAATAATAGCACCTGCCTCCTGGAGTTGTGAGGATCAAATGAGATATTAATTGTAGAGTACTTAGGATGGTACTTGGCACATAGGGAGTGATATATGTTAGCTATTTCTAGCAATTATTGGTAGAGGTGGTTTCCTCACTGGGAATTCTCTATTCTGATAAAATCGCAAGTTTAGACAAAAAAAATAATAACAATTATGTGATATTTTATGTTTTATAAAGCAAATCCATTTAAGTCATTGAAAAGTAAAAACCACTGCCTCTAAGAGAGGCCCATAAAATTCCTCTTCCAGCTCTTTTCCTGATTTCAGAAATGTCTTTTCTATAACTTCTTCTAGTGGCCTGCACAGCCTGGAATATCCAATCATCCTTGTGGCCTTTTCAACTTGTAATATCTTTCAGCAAGGTCCACCCTGTACTCCCACTGATGATTTCCACTTGGAGCCTCCATTTTGTGAAGGGTTCCAAGCTAACTTTTATTCTCCTTCCAACCAATTCCTGACTTTGGGTACTTCCATCTCTGCACCTCTCTCCACCACATACATGAACTTTTTTAGCCCCTTTTTATAGATTGTCTTCTCCCATTAGAATGTAAGCTCTTTGAGGGCAGAAGCTTTCTTTCTTTCTATTTATATTTGTATACTCAGAATCTAGTACATTACCTGGTATATAGTATTTAAGAAATGCTTTTTAAAGCAAAGAGGAAGCTAAAATGAAGGCTGCAATATTGCTCAATCTTATATTTTCACTTTTTTTGGGAATCAGCTTTTCCCTCAGTCAATGAGCATTTGTTTATTGCAAATATTTAATCATAATTATTGATTGATCATTTATCATTATTTATAACAACTAGCATTTATATAGCAGTATAAGGTGTTTTTTTTTTGTTTGTTTGTTTGTTTTTTAAACCCTTAACTTCTGTGTATTGACTTATAGGTGGAAGATTGGTAAGGGTAGGCAATGGGGGTCAAGTGACTTGCCCAGGGTCACACAGCTGGGAAGTGTATGAGGCCGGGTTTGAACCTAGGACCTCCCGTCTCTAGGCCTGGCTCTCAATCCACTGAGCCACCCAGCTGCCCAGCAGTATAAGGTTTTAAAGAACTTTACATATATTATTTGACCCTTACAACAGCCTTGGGAACTAGGTTATGACATTATAATATTATAATTATTATATAATTCTCATTTTATTATTATGTTATAATTATAATATTATTCTCATTTTATCAGTGAGGAAACTGAGGTGTAAATAATAAGGAAGTGATAGCCCAGATAATTAAGAAAATAGTGAATCTAGATACTGGGATACTGAACTGACAGATATTATCACTTAGTCATTGATCCTTGATTTGCAATATGTGGAGAATGGGAAAGATATTACAAGGTTGGAAAAGAGCAAATGTAATGAATTTTAAAAACAGAAAATAATAGAACCTGCAATCTATGGGCCAGTAGATTGAATTTGGTTCCTAGAAAAAGTATAAAATTTATTATTAAAGAAATAATGAGTGAATATCTAAGGAAGAAAGGAAGGAAGGAAGGAAGGAAGGAAGAGAGAAAGAGAGAAAGGCCAGTTAGTCTAAGCTCCTCATTTTAATAGTGAAATAACTAAAATTTAATGACAAGAATATCATTCTTCTTCTTTAAAACCTTTAGTGACCAGGAAAAAAAAGGCCTCCACAGTCTGGCCTTTCCTCTGTCTTCCTAGGCTAATTTTATACTACTCCCTTTTAGGAACTCTACATTGTAGTAAAAGTAGACTTTAAATTCTTCTCAAAACTTGATTCTACATCATATATCTTCCTAGATTTTCGCTAGTCATTCCTCATTACCAAGAACTCTACCTTTCAGAGCCCTTGACTTCCTTAAGTGTCTACTGAGGGCCCTTTTCCAATGCAAAGACTTCTTTATTTCCCTAGTTGTTGCCACTCTCACCCCTTTTAATTTTCCTCATACTGTATTTAAATACACTATGTATCAGAGTAGAGAGCTTGCCTCAGAGCCAGGAAAATATGGATTCAAGTCTCACTTTTTATACATCTCTGTGACCTTGAATAAGTCTTAGTTGCTCCAGGCAATTTCCTAAGACTACATAGATGCAGAAAAGGTGATAACCTACATTGGTAGAGGGAGTTTCTTTATTTAGGACTTCCCTATGCCAATGGAATTATTGGTCCAATTTATGTGGAATGAATACTTTGTCTCCAACAAAGGATATTTGTTCATAATGAAGGGGAGGTCCAAGACCTCATGGAAAGTGGTACTAAAGGAAATGGAGAATATCCCACTGTCCTTTTCTACTCACTTCAAATTCAGTTATAGAATTTGGAGAAAGGGGAAGTGACTAGGAAAGGATTGTAATGAGCAGAGTTGAGTCCCAAAGATGGTGGTAATGGTGAGAGAAAGCCTAGCATGGTTCACCCATCTACACAACCAATGGCCCATGAGACAGCAGGATAGTAGGCAAAGGAAAGAAATCCAATCATGAAAGAATTTCATGGTTAAATGCTATGAAAGACTGCCAAAATGCTGTGACCTAATGGCTAATGCAACAGATTCATCTAAATTCTCCTGGATGAAGAATCAGGAGAAACTAGAATAACTTAATTTTGTAGTTATCTCTGATGCAATTGATTTTCTCTGTAACCTTAGAGTTTATCTAGGTAGGGAAAAACAGACGGTAACTTGGTTTTACTCAATCACTGAGGTATAGAGCATTAGACAAAAAGTGAGGAAATCTAAGTTATAGTGCCTGTTCTGCTATTGAATCTCTGCATGATCTTAGGTATATCACATTTTAGGAGCCTTGGTTTCCTTATCTATTAAATATATACATACATTTATATGTATATATACATAATCTCCATTTGTTCTATTTTTCTAATCGATGAAATTCTCTTTATATGTGTATATGTGTGTGTGTATGTATGTATGTGTATATGTATGTGTATATATACACATATATCCAACCAGAATACCTTACAGGGATATTCTGAAGATCAAATGAGATAATAGTTGTGAAAGTGTTTGAAAAGAATTAAAAGCTGTATATAACTCTAAGCTATTATTATTATAATTATAGGCATAGCTAGCATGATGCTATTAACTAAAAGGCTGGTGGTTAGAGCCCACCCAAGGACAGAAATAAGATATAGAAGGTATTTAAAATAGATATTTAATAAATACTTGCACACTATAAATAACTTAATCAAAGAGGAAACATGGTATATAACCGTAGATCTATATGAAATGTAATAAACCTATAGAAAAGGCAATGAAACTTTAGAATTTTGCCCGCTTAAAACTGAAGTTAAGTAAGACTGCCCATACACTGCATCGCTTGGCATAGTTTTAGAAACACCAAAACTTATTTGACAATAAGAAATCAAAGGAATAAGCACTGAGAAAAAATTTAAATATCTCCATTTGCAGGAAATATGATCTGGAAAACCAAGGAGAATCCACAAAACATTAATAAAGCTAAATATCAGTAATACATGTATACATACTTATATTATATATGTATACATGCACTAAATAATACTTAAAGGAAAATCAATCAATCAATAGATATTTATTAACCTCATACTTTGAGCCTATGATAGGCACTTGGGTTTCAAGTACAAAGAATGCAATAATCTCTATTCCCCAAGAGCTTACAGAGAGAAATTGACAGGAACCTTGCTGTATATCTTTCAGATCTATATCCAACAAATCTAATAAAAAGAGGAAGAAGAAGGAAGTTAAGAACCAGAATGTAAATTTGGAAAAATTTAGCTATGATAGATTGCTGAATGAGAATAGAAAATACTATCCATATTTCTCAGTGCATAGCACCATCATAAAAACTGACCACATGAAAGAACACGAAAATCTCATAAATATATTCGCAAAATAAGAAATATTAAACATATTTTCTGGACCTGATGAAATAAAATTATCATAAATTAAGAGCCTTGGAGAATTTATTTAGAATCATAAACTTATAAAGAATTGGTGGGCATGGTGGTGTCTACTGTAGTCCCTATTAGGATGGCTGAAGTTAGTAGACAGTTTTGAGTATGGGAGTTCTGAGCTGTAATAGTAAAATAAATCTAGTGTCTGTACTAAGTTTAGAACTATATGATGAGATTTTTAGGAGTAGAGGGACAATAAGCTGCTTAAGGAAAGGCAAACAAGGCCATGTTAGAAAAATGATCAGCTTAAATTTCTAGTCTAACTCACTATTATGACTGGGACTATCAGTGGGCATTGAACTTTTAGCCTGGGTTAGATAGGGAGATAGTTTTAAAAAAATGGATAAAGCAAATCATAGAAGCAATATATAATTAAGTAGTCCTATTACTGGAACTATATTTCATAGAGATTATTGAAGGGAACAAAAGCCTTATCTTTGCTTAAATATTTGTAGCAGGACTATTGGAAATAATATAAAACTAGAAATAAATTAGGTATCAGTTAGGTAGAGATTGAATAAACAAATAATAGTAAATAAATGTCAGAGAATATTACTGTCCTTTAAGAAATAATTAAATATAAATAATAAGAATAAAGAATAATTATAAAAGAACAATGAATATAATGAAACATGGGAAGAATATAAATTGGTAAAGCAAAAAAAGGAGAATGAAATTAAAAATATATACAGTATATGTTGACTAAAAATAAAAGCAAAAAGCATAGGAAAGCAAGAACAGTTTAAGTACTGCTATGTTAAAGTCAAGATACAAACATCTTTTGGGGTAGTATTATTTTGGTCCAGACCATGATTTCAGGTGTATATAGAACTTCTAGTGCAGAAATTCCTTTTCCTTTGACATAGATAGATAGACAAACAGACATATATGTATGTATATATATACATATATACATGTATATGTATATATATAACATATTTTATTTTCTTAGAAAATTGCCTATGGACTGAACAGTTAAGTGTCTTGCCTAGGATCACATTGATAGCATGTGGCAGGTCTATAAGTCAGATCTTTCTAGTTTAAGTAGACCCTTCTATCCACAATCCCACACTGCCTCTTGTGGAGGTGGGAAAAGTTAATTGTCAGTAAATAATGGAAGTTAGATACATTCATAATTGCTTCCAATCTTTTACTGCTTTTTGCCTCAGCTTATTTGCTTGTTTTACTCATTTTCCTTTGTTCTTGCTCATATAATTAAACAGCTATATTTGTCAATTAAAAAACGTAATGGAATTTAGATTTTTAAAACATGTTTGATTAATAAATGAGAAGTGGGCTAATAATCATTTAAAATCTCTGATATGCCCGAAATCCCCCAAACTGTAATGTAACTGAAGCTAAATGGTCCACATAGCAGGCTGCAAGAGAATCTTCTTACTATGGCTGAACTCGGAAAGGAAGTTGCTTATGAAAAGAGTGTTCTTGGTGTGATCAAACTAAATTTATTTTTTAAGAGAAGATATCATCTCCATGCTAAAATTGCTAGTTACTCAACTCCCAGGACTCTGCTGTATCAATAGGCATTCTGTGGGAAGGAAAAGGGGTGGAAACATACCAGCAACCTCGTTGTGTGCCAAGAGGTGAGAGCCAACACAGCTGCAGAGAACCCAGCCAGACTGGGACTATCAGAGAAAAGAAACCTCCACAGGACAATTGATGACAATTTTCCATCAATAGACACTCATACTTATTTTTTATACAGGAGCTGTCAGCAGAGTGAAAGGGGCCAAGAACAAAGTCAAAGCCAAAAGGCTTAACTCTCAGTTCTAACTCCCAATTGTAACAAGGCTGATGAGTAGTACAGTAGTCTGCTTACTCTGTGGGCTGGCAAAGCAACAGGAATAAGGTTCTGAAGAAAGACAGACTAATTGTCATGGCCTTCACGATAGGATGTGAAAGTATGTTTTATTATGATGATTTAGAAACTATATAAATTATCAGTGGCAGCTGATGGAGATGACCTAAGGAACTGCTAGCATAGATAATTGAAAGGCACAAGACAATGCCTGACATTCTTCTCATCAGGGTCTAATATAGCACCAAAGGCATGGATTTGCCAACTGAACCACTGGAAATTGAATTAAAAAAACCATGATATATGACAAAATATGCACCTAGAGAACTTGCTCCAGCCCTATCATACTGACTTCATAGATTTATAGAATTTTTTAAGATGGAAAGGAATTTAGAGTTCATTCAACTGATCTGAACTTCTTATTTTGTAAATGAGCAAACTAAGACTCCGAGCAGTAAAATGTTTTGCCCCAAATTCATAAGTGAAAGAGCCTTGTACAGAAGAAACCTTTTAAGATTTAAGATGATTTGCTCTATATTATATTCCCCAAACAATATTAAATAAATATTTGTTTAACAAAAGATTAGTGATGATGATCAGCTATTCGGGACTACAAATGCTCTATTTGTCCCCACTTGAAAAAATGCATGGACATGTTCAGTAATGGGTCTAAGCAAACATACCTTTAAAGTATTCTGAAATACAACATCAGCCTAATACAACCTCTATATAGAGTACATGTACAGAAATGTAACAGCTAACCCATTCATCTCTAGAACTACATGTCATATGGGGGTTCCGAATAGTAGAGACATAGTTTAAGCCTCTATCCTATGGCTATTCTACAAGCAAATCATTCAAAAAATATTTATCAGATATATAATATTTAACTATAACAGAAGAGAAAAGGAAATAGGTGAAAAATCTTAAAAGTCAAATGATTTTCAGCTCCTATTCACAAATGAATATGATCTTCCATAGATGTACTCTGATAGGAAAAGTTAAAGAAAATCATTGGAAGAATTCTGCTCTGAGGTAAGGAAGGACTTCGGTGCTATCTGCCTTGTGTAACAGGAAAAAACAACACAAGAGCTCTTTTCTCTATAAATTCTGTCTCCTGATAGTCAGATGTATTACTTTGCCACTATTGCCTCTCCCTATGACAGCTCCCTAGTGGGATTGTGATATTCCTTTGTCACTGACACCTCAATAGTTATCATCTGCCAAAGCTCTCCTTCCTGCTTCTCAGCATAGCTCAGCAACATGTCATTTCTGCTTTTTTCAGAGAAGTGTATTACATTTTGGAGTGAGACCACCCTGGTCAATATGTCTCTGGGCTAATCAACATGCATTTTTGGTCAACTTCAAAGCTCTTTCAGAGCTAGTACTATTAGTACTAAGAAGCTGCCATAATTCTTAGTCTGGCTTCTCAATAAAATATCCTGGAAGTTTTTAGCTTATTTAACCAGTTTAGGAATTATGCAGTTTCCTCTGAGGCTGTCAGTACTTCCCTCTGGGACTTTCTGAACCTAGAAATAAATATTTCATTTCTGTTTTAAATTCCTGCTATATCAAAAATGGGACATTAAAGCATTTCTGGTGGTTGTAAATTGATTCAACCATTTTGGATGGCAATTTGGAACTATGCCTAAAGGGCTTTAAAAGACTGGCTGCCCTTTGATCCAGCCAAACCACTGCTGGGTTCATACCCCAAAGAGATAATAAGAAAAAAAGACTTATACAAAAATATTTATACTTCGCTCTTTGTGGTGGCCAAAAAATGGAAAATGAGGGGATGTCTTTTGTTTGGGGAATGGCTGAACAAATTGTGGTATCTGTTAGTGATGGAATACTATTGTGCTCAAAGGAATAATGAACTGGAGGAATTCCATGTGAACTGGAATGACTTCCAGGAATTGATGCAGAGTGAAAGGAGCAGAACATGGAGAACCATATACACAGAGACTGATACACTGTGGCACAATCGAATTTAATGGACTTCTCTACTAGCAGCAATGCAACGATCCAGGACAATTCTGAGGAACTTATGAGAAAGAATGCTATTAATATCCAGAAAAAGAACTGTAGGAGCAGAAATACAGAAGAAAAACAACTGCTTGATCACATGGTTCGATGGGGATATGATTGGGGTTGTAGACTCTAAACAATTATCCTAATGTAAATATTAATAGTAAGGAAATAAGTCTTGATCAATGACACATATAAAATCCAGTAGAATTGCTCCTTGGCTACCGGGGGGGGGGGGGGGAAGGGGAGGAAAAGAACATTAATCTTGCAACCATGGAAAAATACCCTAAATTAATGAATTAGATAAAATTTTTTCAGATAAATAAGTAAATTCCTGCCATATCCTCCAATACTAGCATCTAAACATGCAAATAGTATTGATGGCCTTTAATTAGGAATGAGAAAAATTGAGGAGAAGGGAAGTAAAGAAGTGACTTCTATTGTACTGTTAAAATAATTGCAAAGCTGAAATCTCTCTAATGGAAAGACCTTTGGTGTAGACATTCATACTCCATTTCATTATCACAACAAAGTCAACAAGATAATGTGATTTTAAATCAGTAATTAAAAGAAAAGGGGCATTTAAGCAGCATATACTCTAATCTTGAGAAGAACAACTCCCAGTCTGATTTTCTGTCCTTCCCTTTGACTCATGTGAGAGTCCTTCATGGATCTCAGAATTCCTGGCTTCCCTTGCATCCAAAACACACACCCTCCCCTCCCAGTAATTCTTTTCACTTAAGTAAACACAAGGTAACTTAGACATCAATAGATATAGGTAGCTAATGAAAAAAAAAAAGCAATTTCATTCAGAGTTCTATTTAGTCATTGTAGCACATAGAGCAAATTCAGAGGATGAAAGAAAAACCATTTTACATATTAGCTGTACTATCACATATATTATTCCAATAGCCTCCAAATTCATATCCCTGCATCTCGCTTCTTCTCTTCCAATCTATCGTTCACAGAGCTGACAAAACAATCTTCTGAAGGCACATATTGGGGAGTTAGATGGGGCAGTGGAGGCCTGGAGTCAGGAAGATTCATCTTTGTGAGTTCATATCTGGCCTTAGACATTTAATAACTATGCTACCCTGGGCAAGTCATTTCATCCTGTTAGCTTCAGTTCCCTCATCTGTAAAATTAACTGAAGAAGAAAATGGCAAACTACTCTAGTATCTTTGCCAAGAAAATCCCAAATGGGGTTTATGAAGAGTCAGAGATGACTGAAAAATGACTGAGACCATATCCTTCCCTCATTCATGAAGCTTCAGTAATTCCCTACTGCCGCTGAGACATGTGGCTTCAACCTCTATTTCAAGACTGATTCCATATTACTCTACTACATGTACTCTGTGTTGATACTAAACTATACTATTTGTTGGTCCTTTTTATATGATATTCCATCACCATGTCATTGTTTTTGTTTTGTCTGTTGATCTTTTTTTAACTTTATTATGCAATCTATGTGTCCAAGAAATGCCAGAATTAAAAAAAAATACAAATGGTGTCCATTTTAAATTTTGTTTTTAAATAATCTCCATTCATTTCCAATAATAGTAATAGCAATAGAAATCCTAGATCATTGAGGCAGCATTTTTTTTAAAGTAGCAAGATGAAGTGTGTTTTTACTATTCTTTTTTTTTAGTCAGTGGTTTAGTGCCTAAATTTAATTCAGAACATCACTGCATTATAATGCTGTATTGAAATAAATGGAAACAAAATACCTTTTAAGATTGTTTTTTTATTAATCTATCTCTCATACCTAACCTCATCTCTTTAAACAAATATTTTATGAAAAGAAAAGAAAATTCTCATTATATAGCTGCACAGTCTGGCAAAACAAATTCCCATACTGGTCATTCCAAATACGTATCATTCTTTCTGCATCTTAACTTCTTCCCCTCTCTGTCAGGAGCTATATGCCAAAATTCATCTTTATTCTATTAATTTATCACTGTGTTGAATAGAATTCTGAAGTCTGTCAGTTATTTCTAATGTTTTCATTGTATACATTGTACTAGTTCTACTCACATTGCTTTGCAAAGCTTCGTAAAGGTCTTCCCAGTTTCCTCTGAAATTGTCCATTTCTCATCATTTCTCACAGCACAGCAATATTCTATCACATGCACACACTGCACTCCACTCAGATATTCCTCCACAGAAGACCACCCTAATTTCTAATCCCTGACCATCACAAAAAGAGATATTGTAACTACCCTGTAATATAGATCCTCCTCCCCTCTCACTGACTGCCTTGAGGTAAAACCCCAGCTGTGATACAGCAGAACTAAAGCACACGTACACATCTAGTCAATAAGCAAGTATTAAGCCCCTATCTTGTGCCTGACACTGTGCTAAATTATAGGGATACAAAGACAAAAAAAGGCTCTCTTCTCAAGGAGCTCAATCTAATGGGGAGAAATATACAAATAACTCCATATAAGATGTATACAGGATAAACCAAAAATGTTATCAGAAGGGAAGGCATTAACGTTAAAGAGGATCAGGAAAGGTTTCTTGCAGAAGATGGAACTTTACTTATTTTTTAAAATGCTTACTTTCTGTCTTAGTAACAACCCTAAAGCAGAAAGGTACAGGCTAGGCAAACAGGGATTAAGTGTTTTGACCAGGGTCACATAGCTAAGAAGTGTCTGAGGACAAATATGAATTCAAGACCTCTTGACTTCAGACCTAGCTCAATATCCACTTTGCCACTTAGCTGTCTCCCAAAAGGTGAGATTTTAGCTAAAACTTGAAGGAAGTTAGAGAAGGCAGAAGGCAGAAATGAGGACAGAAAGATTTCTACCACAGGGAGGATCATCAGTGAAAATGGCTAGAATCAATAAATGGAGTTTTGAGGACCAATAAGAAATCCAGTGTCATCGAATCACAAAGTATGGGGGAAAGAGTAAGGTGTAAGAAGACTGGATAGATAGTTAACAACAGCACATCATTCTTTGGGGCATAGTTCCAAAATGCTTTCTTGAATGGTTAGAACAATTCACAGCTACACTAACATTGTACTCTTTTACTAGCAATAATATAAAGGTGATCAACCATGAATGATTTTACTATTATCAACAATACAAGGATTCAAGACAACTCCAAGAGACTCATGGCAAAAAAAAAGTCTATCTGCTCCCATAGAAGAAATTGATGGAATCTGAATTAAGATTGAATTATTCTATTTTTACTTTATTTTCTTCATGAGTTTTTTTAAATAAGCACTATGTCTGTTTTCATAACGCATGGACATGGAAACATGTATTGCATGACAGCATGTACATAACCTACATAATTTGCCTACTATCTCAAGGAAGAGGGAGAAGAAGAGGGACAGAGAGAATATGGATCTCAAAATGTCAGAAAACAATTATAAAAATTGAAAAATATAATAAAAATTGAAAATCAATAAAAAACAAACAAGTACATACTTCCCCATTTTCCTGCAACCGCTACAACACTTATTATTCTTCTTCATCATCCCAGCTAGGCTGCTAGAGATGGAGCAGAATCTCAAAGTTGTCCCAAATTACATTTCTCCAGACACTTGTGATTTAGAATTTTTCCACATGGCTATTCATAGCCTAAATCTCTTTTGCTGAGAATTGGCCACTCCCATCCTCTGACCATTAATCTATTAGGAATGATTCTCAGGGATTCTTAGTGTAGGAAATTATACCCCTCACATCTTGGACATAACACCCCATCAGAGAAACTTGTGCAAAGAGTCCTTTCAAGTTACCTCTTTCCCCTACAATTTTTACATTAGGTTTATTTGTGCAAAACCCTTTACATTTAAAGCAATCAAAATTGTCCATTTTATCTTGTGTGATTCTCTACTGCTTGTTAAGTCACAAACTCTTTCTTCATAGATCCAAAAGATAATTTCATCTTTGATCATTTATATTATGATTTATATGTATCGTCTCTCCCATTAGAATGTAAGCCCTTTGTGGGGAGGGATGGTGTTTACCTTTTCTTTATGTCCTCTGAATTTTGTATAGTGCCTGGAATATTTTAGGTGCTTAACACAGGCATTTTTAGTTGATTGTGATTTCCTTGGTAAAGGAAATTCTCAGGATAAAAAAAAATTTCTATACCAACATAGGCGGACACAATCTCATTAACTTACAGTCTTAGAGAGTTGCCTAGAAAAGCTGATTCTTTCTTGTGAGTGTTGTACTAGGCCTAAAGAATCAAAAGGGTAAGTGATTTTCCAGGGTCACATAGCTAGTATGTGTGAGAATAGAGCCTTGGAACTAGGTTTTTCCTGGCTTCAAGGGACATTCTAAACAATAAATGCTTACTTATTGATCTTTGCAAATTCTCCACATATTTTCTTTATCTGGAAGAAATTATTGTCTAAGACAGTAATGGGCAAACTTTTTAAAGAGGGGGCCAAAGGAAAGAATAATGCTCATCTGTCAGTCTGTTTCTAAGGCAACTTTTTCGAAGTTTCATTGTATTGTATCCTACTAATTGTATTAGATTAGGAATAATGTCCCATGGCAACATTTCAGGGGTTGCATCTGGCCCGCAGGCCATAGTTTGCCCATCACTGGTCTAAAGGATAATGAAAGCTTCCAAGTCAGCAGGGCTGGGATTAGTTACAAGATGAGGGATATTTCATCACTGATTGTCATAACACCCCAAAGGTATAAATAGAAATAGGGTATTTTCTTGCATCAAATGAAAGAAATCTATAAGAGCCAACTCTACTATTCCATTCCATCTCTTTGTAGTAGCTACGAGAAGCCTTTGACTTAATTATATAACTCCAAAGGAATCAGGTATAACAATTTGTTTTTAGTTCTCTTAAAGAGGTAACACGCACTTCTAAATTGAGTTGGCCTTAAGGCCATGAAAATCTGGGTTTAAGCTTTATTTTTGAAATATACTGGCTAGGGGCAGCTAGGGAGCAGAGTGGATAGAGTGCTAGGTGTGGAGTTAGGAGAACCTGAATTCAAATGTGACCCATGGCAAGTCACTCAATCCCAATTGCCTAGCCCTTGCCATTCTTCTGTATTAGAATTGATACTAAGTCAGAAGGTAAGGAGAGAGAAAGAAAGGAAAGAAGGAAGAAAGGAAGGAAGGGAGAGANATAGATAGATAGATAGATAGAGAGAGAGAGAGAGAGAGAGAGAGAGAGAGAGAGAGAGAGAGAGAAGAAAAGAGAAGAAAGAAATAATGGCTATGTGATTATAAGCAAATCACTTGGCCTCTCAGTGCTTTAAACCCCTCTAAGTTGTAGGGAAGGTTCCAACCAGAATTATTAGAAACATCTTCCACACCCTGCAGCTCCCAATGTCAATTAAATCACAGGTCCTGTCCCTATCCCTTTGTTTTATCCAGTTAAAAAAGATAAAATTTGTACTTTCTTGACACATCCCAAGCTTTAGAATAACTTGGGGTCTTGGGCACAGGCAGATCTGTCTGCTCTCCTCTTCCTTCTCCCACATCCCCCACCTCCAACCCTGAGCTGTGAAACATTCCCTTGTGAGCAGAAAGAAACAAAGGCTTTTCTGAGAGAGCATATTAACAAGCCTCCTCTTGATTCTTATAGCTCTCAAGGGCAGCAGAGGACACTTACCAGTTCCCTAAATAAGCTGGTGGGATTTGGGTCTATTTAAGTCTCACAGTGTAGTTATCAAAACACAAACAGACCATTTGATTATCCTTTTGAAAACTGCTCACCACAATGGTTTCCCCAAGATCTTTTCAGGTAAGGGGGCACACAAGTCAGCCTGGAGTCCCGAGAGGTTCTGAATGAAGATGAATAGGTCCTGTCTTAATGCCCTCCACAAGTACAAGCTCCTTCCATCATTTCCCTCCCCTCCCCCCCGAGGGTAGAGAGGGAGATGTCAGATTATGTGCAGAGCTGGCTTGGATGGATGCTTGTTCATTTTCCCTGTCTGATTCCTGGAGAGACAAGCAGAAAGGTGGCACATCTTCACAGTGAGATCCTAAGCAGCCCAGGGTGGCAGTATGCGTGGCTCCAGAGACAAAGTGCCCTGCAGCTGACGGGTGCTACACCTGCTCTTGCAATTATACTCAGGTGCTAGATCCTGTTTAATTTACAAGGCAGTAATTACTTCAGGTGCGGGGCTGTCTTCAGTCACATGGGGCTAGGAACAGAGCATTGGCTGTATTCAAAAATTAAGTTGTCTCAGTGGTTTCTTCTAGAAAGAGGTGCCCTTGGAAAAAGACTAGTGGACTTTTGGTTAGCCATTCTTGATCTGAGGAAGATTATTTCATGAGTGTGCAACTAATACTTGATTCTGGACTGTATAAACTCCTGTCAGGGAGATTAAGTGTTATCTACACCCACCTCTGCCTCTAGTAAGAAACAATTGACAAAGAGTGCCTGAAAAGTTTTCAAAGCCCTTAGATCATACATCCAGAGCTCAGCCATCTCAGATATGTCATAGTATGCCTGTGAAGGTGGTACAAAGGAAAAACAAAACAAAAATAATCAGGTTCAAACCATTTCACATAATCCTAGGACCAAACTGAAGGGACTTTAGAGATACAGAGGAAGCCTGCGGAGGTTCTGTGACTTGTACAAAGAGCAAAGCCAAAGTTTGAACATAGTTTTTAAAATTTTAATTTGATATTTCCTTATTATTTTAATACCATACTCAGGAATCTTTCTGCTGCTTCAGGTTAACTGACTTGACCATGATCATGCAATACCAGAGACAGGACTGAAACCTTCTCGTGATCCAATGATACTGGCTTCTTTGCTGTTGCTTGCACAAAACATCTCCCAACTCTGTGCATTTTCCTTGCTTGTCTTGATGCCTAGAATGCTCTTCCTCCTCATTTGTTTCCTGGTTTCCTTTGTTGTTGTTGTTTGTCCCTAGTTTTAGAAGAGGACCAGTGATATCATGGGGGGGATGTCTTGTATTTGAATTACATTTCAGTGAGGCAGAGTTACACAAACCTCACATCCCTTCCAGACATCCAAGTCCAGTGGTAAGACTGGTGGTGGAATCATTCTGGATGGCAATTTGGAACTATGCTCAAAGAGTGCTAAAAGACTGCCTGCCCTTTGATCCAGCCATACCACTGCTGGGTTTGTACCCCAAAGAGATCATAAGGAAAAAGACTTGTACAAAAATATTTATAGCTGTGCTCTTTGTGGTGGCAAAAAACTGGAAAACGAGGGTATGCCCTTCAATTGGGGAATGGCTGAACAAATTGTGGTATATGCTGGAGATGGAATACTATTGTGCTCAAAGGAATAATAAACTGGAGGAATTCCATGTGAACTGGAAAGACCTCCAGGAACTTTTGCAGAGCGAAAGGAGCAGAACCAGAAGAACATTGTACACAGAGACTGCTACACTGTGGTACAATCTAATGTAATGGACTTCTGTACTAGCAGCAATGCAATGATCCAGGACAATTCTGAGGGACTCATAAGAAAGAACGTTACCCACCTTCAGAGGAAGAACTGTGGAGTAGAAACACAGAAGAAAAACAACTGCCTGATCACATGGGTTGATGGGGATATTGACTCTAAACAAGCACCCTAGTGCAAATATCAATAATATGGAAAAAGGTCTTGATCAACAACACATGTAAAACCCAGTGGAATTGTGCATTGGCTATGGGAGCAGGGTGAGGGAAGGGGAGCGATAGAATATGAACCCTGTAACCATAGGGAAATGTTCTAAATTAATTAATTAAATAAAGTTAAAAAAAAAAAAGACTGGTGGTGGCTGGGGATGCAAGTGGGAGACCTTGCTTATGCCCTATGTCTGACCAAGCTCTAAACATTCTCATGACCTTTGGAACAAACTGTTCTCATCTGCTCATTCCACTGGAGAAGTCTTCACGTGCCTGGGGTAGACATCCCCCAAACTTAACAATGGGTTTGTTGCTCTCAATCTAGTTTAATCTCTCTACAAAATATGGTTTTACCAAGGGGTGTTTGCTATGCATGCTACAGCTTCTTGGAGCCGTGGGTGAGAGTTGGGTGCCAGGTGAACACCAAAGGTGGATGAGCAGCCCTGAATAGGGCTTGGCAAGCCCTCACACTAGAGATTCTAGTCCTTGAATAACCCATACAACCCTGGCTTCATTTAGATACAAACTAGAAACCCACTTTCTGGAAGAAGCCTTTCCTGCTTCTTTTTAATGCTAATGCCTCCTCTTTGTTGATCCTCCACCTGGACCCCACATTAGTCCTGTATTTATCTTGTTTGTAGATAGTTGTTGGTATGTTCTGAGGGCAGAAACTGCCTTTCTTTGTATTGTTTTTTTTTGTATTTTGTATTTTTGTATTTTTTTTCTTTGTTGGTATGTTCTGAGGGCAGAAACTGCCTTTCTTTGTATTGTTTTTTTTTTGTATTTTGTATTTTTGTATTTTGTATTCTTTGTGCCTAGTATAGCATTCAAAACACAGTACTAAATCATATTAAATGTGTTACTACTTTGACTTCTTCGCACCAAGTTCACTGAGATATCTTGCTATGGAAAAGACAAAGAGACATTATCTCCTGGACTCAGAGGGTTCTGTCTTACACAGGTCCACTGTCTATCCTGGATACATGAGTTTCATCCTCACTTTGCTGCTAACTAGTTATGTACCCTTAAACAAATGATTTCCTCTTTCTGGATCTTGTTTTTATTTTTAATCTATTAAATGATGAGTTGGACAAAATGCTTTCCAAGGTCCCTTCTGTCTCTGGATTTTACTCCTTTTTTGATTATTCAGGACCATCACCCCACTGAATATTTTAAAATATTCTTATCTCTCGTTATAGAATTATTGAAACATTAAAGCCAGGTATCACTGGACCTTTCTTTAATCATTCTTTCTCCCTCTGTCCTCTATCAGTCCTCAGAATCCCAAATTTCTCCTTGTTGCAAAATTCCATCTAATATTGACATTCTTCCAGTAATACCATATGGCACAGTGCTTTTCACATAGTAGGAACTTAATAAATATGAATTGACTAATTGGCTGTGAAGAGAATAATGTGATCTCAAAAGAATCAAAATATAAGATGGTCCAAAGGGTAATAGATACATAGTAGGGTATAGACATCATATAGGATGAAATATCATGGATGGGTTGTAATCTGTGATTGGAAAAACTATATATATATATATGTATATATATATATATAAAATATGTATATATATTATACATATGTATTTTTCTAAAGACTCACTAAAGGATTGAAAAATGAATCAAAGCATTAACTATTCTGACTCAGCTGTTATATGATCATGATCAAGTCACCACTCCAAGGTCCAATCTCATTTGTAAAAGGGAATGATATTTGCGTTATAGTCTTCATAGGATTCCTGTGGGAAATGTTCAGGTAATATTGAAATGTCCTTGTAAGCTTTCCTACTAATCTTAAACATCTTATTAATTTATCTTATAACATGTTCCAGATAGGGATGGGCTTAGATGACCTCTGGACTCCTTCCAACTCAGAGATTATTATTAATCTCTGAAGCATGAATTATTTCTACAACCACCCCCAGCATGGGATCATTCCATCCTCAGTTTAAACATCTCTGATCAGTAGACACATGATGCCTTTATAAGAATCTAGCTTTATTTGAGCCGCTTGCTCTTAGGAAGTTTTCTGTGATATTCATCTAATCTTTCTTTCACACAAAGTGTGTGAATAGTATGCACTGTACCATAGACATTACTTTTACGGCACAAGTCTCATTCAGCCCCCATGACCTGCTGTACCACTCACTATCTAAAATATGGACTCAAAAAAAGAATTATTTTCAAAACGAAGTCATTCATTATATTAATGGCCTTTGGTCGCTTTAGCTGAAACAACAGTGGAAATAAATGCCAACTGCATTTGAGGTGAAAAGAATTGATTTTTGTTCCTTTTGCCATTCCAAAGTGCCATTCCTTCTCATGGGTGATGCTATTTCTGTCCATGAGCATCTCATTTAAAAGCCAATAGAATGACTTTTCTAGAGGATTTTTACCATTCACAAAACTGGGGAGAGGGGTTGGGGTTCAGCTTGCCACCTGGCAAGCCCTCAGTCCAGATGGGGTTCAAGTAATGATTTCTACAAGGTGTTTAATCAGCTCCTGGTGGAACACATGACTGCCATGTTTAATTATTCCAACTTAATGGAGCATTTAGTTAGACACTGCTCGGTATGCCATGATTGTGGTCATGGCTAAGCAGGGCGAGGATACGGAACATCTACACCCAATTTATTTTTTATAAATAATGATAGTAGCAACCTTTGCCGAGGACTTAAAATCTCCATCTGTAGAGGCTTGTTTAGACAATTGCTCCAGCCATTTGGGAGAGGCAGATACTTAGGAAAACACCGAGATCGGATTTGACCCCTTCTCTTCCCCCTTCAATGATTTCATTGGATAGAAAACTGTGATACCGAATAGTGGTGCCAAGAAGCTGGATGCGTATCGATGGGGCGGCCGATGGTCGTCTAACCTTTGAATTTGTTTCATTAACAACTCATACGCAGCCTTGCTGCCACATGGCACTTGCATGCCAAGGGGGCTCATTAGCTCCATTTCCATTTGTTTCATGAAAAAAAAAAAAAGAAAAGAAAAAGCTCTTTGCAGATTGCAGGCTGTGTGTGTGCTTCAGTGAATGAAAACCAGACATTGGTCTGCGTTGGGAGAGCGCAGATGCTAACAGCTGTATCACTGCTTTGATTACTCATTACTCAGAGATTAGTAAAATTTCTGACTTTAAAATAAATTCTCAGAAAAGGTGGTGTGGATCTAAAGCCCTTTCGTATATTACGGGCAGGGAGTGAGCCTTGTTTAGAACCAAAATGCAGGAATGTGACCTGCTGGGGCATCCGTGCCCATCAGTTTTGCCTCAGAACTCAACAGGATGCAGCTCTCTTTGGTTTCTTAAGTGTGCACCCAAGTCCTGTGATGATAAGCTTGTTCTATGGATTTGCTTGGATCTTAGTGGTCAGGAACAATAGGATGTTTATGCCACGGACTCTGGCAAATAAATCATTTACCATTTCCCTACTACCTGAGGACCACAGGTATATATTTATCCCTTTTCTTATCTTGACACAGAACTTGAGAATCATTGTTAGGCCCAGTTATCCCCAGGCTAGACCAGTGAAGGGGTTTTGTTCCCCAACAAGAATTTTCCGGCACCTCCAAACACGTAGTACTTTTTAGGTTTGCAAAGTCCTGAGAAGTAGAGGGTATCATTATCATCATCCCAATTTTACAAATGAGGAAACTGAGGCAGAGTGAGGTTAAGAGACTTTCCTAGGATCACACAGCTAGGAAGTTGTCTTAAGTCATACTTGAATTTAGAATCCTGGTCTGGTGTTCTCCCCACTGCACCACCTTTTTCATATTGAAACTGTACAGTTTATTCTCGACTTGCTTTTTTTCATCAGTTTTCTAGGAGGATGAATAAAAAAACATGGTTTCCAATTTTCTGTAGTTATTTCAGAGAATCTAAAAAAATATGATATTCGTTAAGAAAAATACAGCAGTTAAGTGTGAAGTTTCTCTTAGGATTGCTAGGTTCCTTCAAAGCTCAGTTCAAATGCCATCACCTATAGGAGGTTTTTCCTATTTTCCTCAGAAGCTAATGCCTCTCTGCTGAAATTTATTCTACATTGGCTTTTTCTGCATGTTGATGTATTTATCTGGTAACACACTGTCTTCCCTAGCAGAACCTAAGCTTCTTGAGGACAGAGCTCTTCTTTATCTCTGTACTGATACCCTCAGTACTTTGCACATAGATGCTTTGCCATTCATTCGTTCATTCTTTCACTCATTCTTACATGCATTCAATTCAGAAACTTTTTATTTTCTCAGGTCTGAGGAGAAATAATTTGTGGAAACAGGCTGCTCTAAATCAGTAAAAGACTGAGAACTTGAGATCCTTCAGCAACATTGCCAGGGGAAGGGGGGGGGGAGAGTTGGGTTGGTAAGTCATGGATAAAGAAATGAGTGATCTTATGGGGACCTGTAATCAATAAATTCCCTTACTGACAGATTTCTGAGAAAGACTATTTTGTCCCCAGCAGGAAAAATAAAAATTAAAAAGGCAGAGTCCACGTCCACTTGGGTATATTCATTTGTTGGTTTTTTAAAACATTTATTAAAAAAGCAAAAGGTATGTTCCTCTCAAATAAAACAATTAAAAATGGTAAAGCAGTAACAAACAAATTGTATACTAGCAGCATCCAATTGTTAGAATTTTCCCTCAACTCCTCAAGTCGTCTTAGCAAGTTCAGTGATTTTCGAGCTTGCTGCTAACTGCCCTCATCATCATAGTGCAGATAAAATCAAACTTTATAAAATTAACATTTTAAGGTTAAATAAGCTTAAATAAGGGTGTTAAATACAAGACACTTGATCAAAGCTTCTGTACAAAGATAAACAAATTTTGGCATTGGACAAGGGAATTTCGTTGGCTCACACCATCCGTGAGTTTCTCCTAAGTAAGTGGTATTGTACTTGTCTGTCTTCCCACCCCCCCAAAGTGAAGCAACTATACAAAAGTGAGCTAAGAGTTGAAGCAGACTACCCAGTGAGCCATTTACAAGGCATGTGTAGCTTAAAAAAAAATCAAAACACTGTTAATATTCAGGCACCATTTGTTCCTGCAAATAAATAAATCTCTAATGTAACTGCATCCAAGCTAGCATTAAACATATCAGTGCTAACTTTTGATTTTTCAACACAGCTTTTGTGACAATTCACTATACCTCCATTCTTATTGCTATGACAATGTGATTGTGGAAATTGAACTACTGTACAGCCAAAAAAATAGAGCACCTTTTAACTTTAAAGTATATGTCTGGTTATTTGTTTTTGTGGGTTTTTTTTCTCTTTTTTTTTTTTTTCTCTTTATCTTACAATACTGAATGAAGCCCAGGTTACTGTCAATTTTGCTTTAACTTCTCCACTGGGTCCTCCGAAATACGAGAAACCAAACCTAAACTGTCTTTCCCTCTTGAGGTAAGCCCAAGCACCGTATTAGTAAATTTAAATGAGAGAGGTCTAAAACTGACACCGGGAATTACATTCATCTTCAAGCCAGGAATTACATTCATCTCCACACGCGTGTCTGCTGCTTTCTGCTGTCTTAAGACGGCTACCACGAAGAAGGTCCATCCCTCCCCCCCACCCCACCCCCCACCCCGATCTTGCCTGGATGAATGGCGTTGGACAGAGCGGAAATAGCGGAAACATCTAAAAACTGATTGTGAGCACAGTTAAAAATCAGATTTTTGCTACTTCGGATGGGCAGGGGCGCCCAACGGCGGCCCCTGGCTAGAGAGCTGGGAGTTAAGATTTCTTATCGATGGTATTGAAAAACCATTCCGTGAATTTTCTCAGTTGAGCCGCTGCCGTCTGGGATTCTTCCTGAAGGCGCATGTTGTCCTGTCTCAGGTGCTGAACTTCAGCCTGGAGGACGGCCTTGTCTTGCTTTTCCTGTGGATGGTAGAAAAAGCCATTGAGTCAGTGGAAACAGCCAGGAACGTCCTCGATCTTGCTCTGGACACTGCATCTGGGAAGGATCATGGCCCGAGGACTGGGCCAAGAGGTGGCCTGACTCGGTACTGTCCCACCAATCAAGCAAGAGGGAATCCCACTCTATCCCCCAGGTTCCACTTTGTCCTCCGCAATGGGAGGAATATTTGTGAATTTTAGTTGCTTTTTTCAAATATTCCATTTTTAAAAAATTCCTCGAGCTATAAAATGAGGCTGTAATAAGAATAGGAAAAGATCTAATGTCTTAAAACTGTATGAGCCTTTTTTATATCATGAACAATCTATCGAACCCTACAAAATTAGGAGCAGTGCAGTGAGGGCGATAAAATAAATACTTGGGCGTTTCATTCCCGCTTCATTTGCTATATTCTGTTTTCACAATGACCCTCCCCACAATATATACACAGCTAAAATATTTAGGATTTTATGAGCTTCACCTCACACCCTTTAAAAGCTGTTCTGTTACCCAACTGGGGCAATATTCTTTTTTCTTTTGAAAGGAGAGAGATTAATTCTTAATCTGGGGAGGTGGGGAAGGGATGGGACACAGCTTGGGAGACAATGGCTGGTCACAATCATTACCAAAAGAAATAAGTTCTAATTCTAACACTGATTTATTTCTATACGGGGAAAGCGAATGCCTCCTGTGCCAAGCTCAAGGTGAGGGCTTTGAGGGTGTGAGAATTATAATTAATATCCAAATATCTCCAAATATTATATTTAACAAGACTTATTAATAATAATTAAACTAAAAAAGCTAGAGTAAAAGGGCAGCCAACCAAGCCACCTTTGTGGGAAAAGAGGGAGCGAGAGGCGAAGTTACGGCCAACTAAGCAAGCCTGCAACTTGGGGATGAAGGGAAAAGGATGCTGGGTAATGAAAAAGAATTCTGGGAGCTGGAGTCCAAAGGTTCAAGATTTCTAATTAATACAAGAGTCTCGAAGATGCTCGCCAAGCAGGATGGTGGAAGCTCAGCATTCCCAGGCCCCTGGGCAAGTCCCCAAGGGACAAGAGGCAGCTTTGATGAATACTGGTTGAATTGGGATGAAAAAATGCTAGATGAGTGAAAAGGGCTGGGTCATGACTCAATCTCTAATAAGGGGGCCTTGGCTACTGGCAGGGCTTATTGCTTCTTAGAGTCCAGGCCTCAGATTTCTCACCTTTTTTCTCACTAAAGATAAATCTTAGATGGCTTCTCCTCACCCTCAAAGGGGGAAAAAAATATCAGTGCAATTTAAAATGATGGAAAACTTAAAACTGCACTAAGCCTGTTAGGACAACCTGTATATTGATTACTGCCGAGCGTGAAAGGGGTTGTAGAAAGAGTCCCAAATATTAATTAATCCAATCCATGTAACACTTATTAAATGCGTGGCATGCACACAAAGCCCTCTGCTGTGTGTATTTTACAAATTAGCATTGTTGGGAATAACACGGGAACCAGCAAGAGACTGTTTTACCTTGCGGAGGTCAGTCTGAAGTTGTCGAAGAATCAATTCTAGCTGATTCACTTTTCCGGTCAAAGTCGATGGGGAGCGCTCCCTACCCAATGATACAAGAGTAAAAGACGGCTGAAGTCAAATGTTAATGTTCGAACATTATTATTTTTTCTTTCTTTTCTTTTCTTTAATTTATATGATTATAATCCAGGCCAAAAAGAAAGAAAAAAAAGTGGTTCTGGGCCAACCAGGCTCATAAAGAGAAAACATAACTGTTCTTTTTTTTTTTCTGCCTAAAAATTTGCCCAGGGTTTTTAATCTATTAAACAAGTATTCATCTTTTCTTCAAGTAGCAAGTAGTTGGGAAGGAAGCTGGGGAGCTCAGTGAACCCTTACTTCAGGATCACATAGACTTAGAGCTAGAAGGGCTTTTAAGGACCACTGATACAGTCTTCTCTTTTTACAGAAGAGGAAACTGAGGCAAAGAGAGACAATGTGACTTGTCCAGGGTCACAAAGTGCCTATTAAGTGTCTGAGATGTGATTTCCTGAATCTGAAGGGGCTTGGAGTCAGGAAGACTTAGGGGCTTCAGTCTCTTAAATTGAGTTCTTTTTATTTTATTTTTTTATTTTTGTATTTTTTTAAGACTCTAAACTTTATTTTATTAAGAAAAATTTTCCATGGTTATATCATTCATATTCTTTTCTCCCTTCCTCCCACGCCACTGCCATAGTCAACGTGCAATTCCACTGGTTAACTTGAGTTCTTAAAGCTAGAGAAATGGAATACATGTGGAAACTATCCTCTGGCCTGGATGGAGCCACTTTCCTTCTCTCCTACTCCCTGGCTCCATCAGTGAGAATGTAATGCCAATGCTGCCTCACTTAAATTCAAACCCTGCCATTGGTCCTTGTCAAAAATGAGGTACCCAAACGACAATGCAACTTAAAGGAAAAATCCTGGCTGGGAATGGGATTCCAAACACCTTCCGGATCCTGGACCCTCAGGTGGTCAACTGGAACCTCATGAGAGATTCTGAATTCTTTTCAGGTGATTTCTGAGCCAGCTATGGTTGAGATGTCCTCTCCCTGAAGTCTACTATGAGTTCCAGAGCAGAAAGTGTGCTGGTAAAGATTCAAAAACTGGTTCTCCAGGGGAAGAAAAAAAAATTGTACAGATGGCACATTTTTAAGTCTAATCTGCCTTATTAGCATTTTGTCCAATGCATGTCTAAGTTTAGGCAATTAATCAAATCAAGCTCTGATTGTATCATTTGTTGATTTCTGAAGAGGTAAATGCTCCCTGTGAAAATTTTAAAATTGGCTCTTATTAATGGGTTCAAGATGGCGGCACACTTCTGGAGGGCAGTATACCCAGGATTAGTGTCCTCTTCTCAGCTTTACTAAAGGACTTTATGGATGGTACTGTCTTCTCCCTTTCTAAGGATACTGCGGATTATTTTTAAAATGAAAAGCATCCCTTCCTTATGAAAGACTTGAAGACTCTTTATTTTGAATGAAAACCTTCCTTGCTCAAGGAGATTTTTTAAGAGAAGAAAATAAATAGGTTTACACTCAATGTTCTTGTTAGGCTACTGCTTTGTGAGGGAGATGTTCAAGATTTCTTTTTTTAAAATGGGAGAAGAAAACCAGCTGGGCTTACTTTAATTAAATACACACACACACACACACACAATCATGCCTTCTAAACCAAAACCAAAATGGATTAACAACACAGTAAAAAGACTTGTCTCTGTCCCCTCTCCTCCCTTCCCGTGCCTAGTGTCTATTCCCTGTAAAAGCTTACTTACCCATCTGTATCCATGAAATCTTTCCCATTGCCTGGGTCTACACATAAAGATAACTCTTGGGTTCCCTCCAAGCCCTGCATATGCTGCATATCTGTCAGGGTGCAGAAAGATGCTACTCTTTGATCTAGAGAGAGAAAAAAAAAAAAGCACAAACACAAGGCTTTTGATGAGCTATAGTCAAATCAGGCAGCATTTCCTATTGAAAATGAATTCACAGGCCAAAGTTCAAACAGTTGGCCTAAAAAAAAAAAAACAAACAAAACAAAAGCCCACAAACTAGTTCTGGTTAAAACCAGGCAAGCTATCGCACATCCTGAAAACATTAGGGTTGGCTGTCTTTGCCAGGCAGGCCGGTAGATGCATATCAGAGCTATGAGGGCAGGACGAATGTCGCCAAACTGCTTTCTGAAATCCAAAGAGGGCTCAAAGGGTTCCGTTTTTGTTTTTTTTTCCCATGAAATTAATTTGTTTGCTCATTTGTTCTGTTCATGCTCATTTAAAAAGTAGAAGGTTGGTCTTCCTTACAATGCCCGACGCCCCCCGCCCGCCCCCAAAATAAAACCCCCAAACGGAGAGACACTTTGAGCCACAAAGAGCAGGGCCCACCTTCCCCTCGGCTCCCCCTACCCTCGGAGCTCCGATAACCATGCAGACGTGCAGACATAAGAAATAGAAAGGAAAGTTTACGAAACGTCATGAGCCAACGATCAACCCCAGACCATCACCTAGATAGGCCGTGTGGTGACAGAGCAGACCAAGCTCTTCATCTGAGTCAAGACCTGTAATAAGATTTAGAATTTTCCTATGAACAAGATCTCTCTAGACCCGAGAATCTCTGGAGCCCGCAGGAGGCTCGGATAATTGTCATGTCAAATGCAAATCATGCTCATTTAAAAAAAGAAAAAAAAAGATTCCAAGGAGCCCTCCGTGCTTGTGATGCTCGCCGTGATGCTTTTATTCCAGATTCTGTGCCTGCCTGTTCTACTCCAACATACCATGACATATCACAGAAGATTCAGGGCACACCGTGCACACACACACATACACACACACACACACATTTTTATGCAGAAATCAGGGAGTAGAAAGCAGGTGTATTTATGCTGCTGCAAACTTTCTTATGTGATCTGATTAATGGCCAAGAAAAGATATTTGGTTGCGAGTCGGTGGTTCTCTGCTCTTAATTTATTCCCACTCTACCTTCCTCCCTGGCTGCTGAACGAGCACTCCTAATGAGACCTCTGACTTGTTGGGTTTGTGGAGGGTCACAAACTTTTAGTTAATTAAAATGGATGGCCATGTCAAAGGGTGCTTGTAGCCGGTGTGGCCACCCAAGGACCCGAAAGCTGCTAATAACGCAGCGCTGTGAACACAGCAGGCAGGAACACATGCCTGCTGACTGAGAGAAAGTTGTGCAAAGGGCAGGCAGAACCATTAATATAAAATAACAGATTTCCAAATAAAGGGTGAGTTCCTCCTTCTTTAAAATGACTTCTAAAACCAGAACTCCATGTCAGCCTTGGCTATCTATGTGTGTCAATCATTTCAAGTCCATTTCTACATTATGAGAGCTTCCTACAAAGTCTCGATTTAAGAATGGCTATTTTTAAACATCAGTTTCTTTGGAAAAATGAAAAGACAGGTTCTGTGGTTTCTAACTTGATACTGGAAGCCATTTGGCTTCTGTAGATCATGAGAATGATATTTCTAGGTGAATAATAAATGCACAATGTTTGTAATAACCAAGGTAAAATCTGATTCTTTTATAATACAATGATAATAAAGCTGAGATCAAGCTATTCTATCATCACCAAATGTACTTTACATCTCAGAATGAATATAAATGAGGAGAAAAGGAAATGGCATCTAGCAGAGTGTGTGAATAACAAGATGATTCTTACACCAATGTACCTCTAATGCATTATATGGAATTTAAAAAAAAGAATATGACTGAATCACTCATGTTTTCTGCTTCTCAATACTCAAAATAGATCCTTTAATTTGAGGTGTTTAAGAGATGTCCTAGAAGAAAGGGCCATTTGGTTTAAATGAAGATATCCCCAAAGAGTAAGAGATGAGAGTCAAAAAGAGGAGTAGTAGGGGGGCAGCCCAATGAACACCTTGCATTTGGGCTAGGATGGACACCTCCAAACTAGGGCAATCCCTGAATCCCTGTATGAAAGGGCCAAGTTTGGGATCCCTCACCAATGAGGCAGGATTAACACCTCCAGAGTGGGACTGGGAAGGGAAAAGGAAAGGATACGACCATGGAGGGTGACAGAGAACCTTATCTGGAAGATAATGTTCATGATGGTCTAGGACTCAGATCTGGGCAACTTAGGCATAGTTCAAGGATTATTAGGGTATTTGGTTAAGATGAAGGGTCTCGATCACTCAGATCAGATGAGAGGTGATGGCCAGAATGGCTCAAAGATTTTATTGCGGGGTGGGAATAGGGAGACAGAGTGGGGAGACTCTATTGGGGCAGGAAAATGGGCTTCTATACCTTGAGATTATAGGCCAGAGATTCCTAAAGTGGGTGCTACCACCCCCTGGTGGGTGCTGCAGCAATCCCGGAGAGCAGTGATGGCCACAGGCGCATTTATCTTTCCTATTAATTGCTATTAAAATGAAAAAAAATTAATTTCCAGGGGGCTAAATAATATTTTTTCTGGAAAGGGGGTGGTAGACCAAAAAAGTTTGGGAACCACTGCTATAGGCTGAGAGAAAACAATGAGGCAGAAATGTGGAAGTTGCCAGCAAAGAATGTTTCCAAGCATAAAAATGTTTCTAGATGTGAAGGGATTTTAGAAAAGGGTCAGGGCAGAAAGTAAAGGTTAGTACCAGGCTGGAAGAGAGACCATGAGTAGGGAAGAGGTGTCCTGTTGGATAAAGAAAGACTGTTCCTAAAAACAAAACATAACTTGAATTTCCTCCTTCCCACACAGAGAATAGCAGTGAAGCCCCACACCATGCCATTCTATCACCACTGGGAACACTTTCCATCCTACTGTGAATATAAAGGAAGAAAGGTGATGGCACATTTCTGAGAGAGAATGAATGACTGAATCTATCACTATCACAATATATGCAAATTTAAAATTTTGACAGACATGTTTTCATCACATTAAGAATGACTTTTACATTAACAAAATGTATTTGGGGCCCAAGTAATCACAGTAGGATCACAGAACTAAAGGGAGAACCTGAAGAGACCCATGATCATCTAGTTCAACCTCCACATTTTACATTTTTTTAACACACATTTTTTATTTTAAACATTTTACAAAAGCAACTGAATTTCAGAAAAGTCAAGTAATCAGCTTAAGGTCATGTCGGGTGTACAAAGTAGCAGACCCAGGATTCAAATGTGGGTCTCAAGCTCCGATCCTATATTTCTCTTCATGGATCACACTGCCTCCCATGATTCAAAGTATCGATCAAAAAGAATTTGATCAAGAACAACAAAAAAAGGTTTTATCTCCTTCGTATTGTATATTTTCATTGTAGCCAATAGAGATGTTTCCAGGTGACAAATTAAATTCCACAGTGATAATTTCTTGAGGAAAAACAGAGCCTTTGTGGACAGAAAACTGAGAACCAGAAAAATTATTCCCCCATTTTCACTTTGGGGAATTATGAGATTTTGGAAGAGAATCTGACTTTGGACCTGTAAGATTTAGTAAATGACAAAATTAATGGCTTACTTGATGAAGGGATAGGGACTGGATTTTTACTTATCTAGAGAATTCCTGGATGAAAAAAAAGCTCTCTACCCATGCAGGTGAGCACCTTCTCTGCAATTTATCTCTTTAGAGAGTTGCCTAGACCACCGACAGTCACCCAGCTAGCATGTGCCACTGAACCCAGTTCTCTCTACACGAACATGCTTTCTGTCCACCTAGCTGCCTCTGATGAAGGGAACATTTAAGCACAGTCACTTCTAAATTACTTTTAAAAACAATGAGTCTACTTTATCCACAGCTTGTAGTGGGTCTGGGGCACCTCATGGATATAGTCTGAGAGGCACAGCAAACACCACCAGCCATTCCCTCCTTGGGGAGTGCAGGAGGGAAGCCAACCCTCCCCAGGTGTGAGGTCTGAGCTTAATTCACAAGGCCACCATCATGACAGCTACAGCCCTTCAATAATGCTCTGGTTCTCAGCATGATCAAAGAACCATCCAAGGCAAGGACAGACAGGAGTTCAGCGCTGCGACAAAACCATTAAAAATATTTTTCTTCTTAAATACCTTTGAAAACATGTCATGATAATTCATTTCTGACTACAAAGCACTCTGCCCATAGGAGGTATTTTAAATAAATGCTTGCTAAATTGAATTGAAAAGGAAGGACTATTTTTCGTAGAAAAGTTGTTTTTTTCCCAAATGAAAAATTATCTATCTCTTTTCAACCTAGATTGGGTTTAGTTAAGAAGAGAGAAGAGATGGCACAGTGGAGTGAGAAAGACTCATTTTCCTGAATTTGAATCTGGTCTTAAACACTTTCCTATTAGCCGTATGATCCTGGGCAAGTTATTTAACTCTGCCTCTGTTTCCTCATCTGTCAAGTGATTTCAAGATGGAAATGGCAAACTGCTCTGGAATCTTGGCCAAGAAAAAAACCCCCAAAACAGGGTCACCACAAATCAGACACAACTGAATAACAATCACCTCAGGCGAAGCAAAGGGGCTAGACCAAAAGTGATGAAAAACACATTGAATTCTCTTCCATTCCTCTAAAGAGAGAATTTTATGAATGAATACCCTGAGATCTATGAATCAAAGAAAAAGTGACTTTCTTACTACATTTAGGAAATGGAAAGTACTAGTAATGTGAGTGCACTTGTGTGATATAAATAAACAATTCACAGCTAACTTCAACTACTTAGCGAAGAACTAAGTGGAGTTTCTGAATCAAGAAGTCAATGCTGGCATACTTTCCCCCTCGTTTTTGTCATTAGTCAGCTTTATACACTTCCTGTCCTCTGAAAAATTATTTTGTTGTTGTTGCTGTTTAGTCATTTTCAATCAGGTTTGATTCTTCATGACCCCGTGGTGGGTTTTCTTGGAAAAGATACTTGAGTGGTTTGCCATTTTTTTCTCCAGCTCATTTTACAAAAGAGGAAACTGAGGCATGCGGGGTTGAGTGACTTGCCTGGAATCACTAGTGCCTTCAGGCCAGATTTGAACTCATGTTTTTCTGACGTCAGCCTTGGCACTCTACTGTACCTCCCATTTTAAAGATGGCACATTGGTTTTATTTATTATATTAAATATATATGTAGTTATGGGTATGGATACATATATTCAGGATACATATATTCAACATGCAAGAGAACTCAACCTTTTGGAGTACAGCACCGTAAGTAAACAAAAAAAGCACATTTAAATAGCTATGATAAAATCTCATATATTGTATTTTTTTAACCCTTACTTTCTGTCTTAGTAGAAATTCTAAGACAGTCTTTAAGTCTATGGGAAGGTAAGTGCTTTTTTTATTATTCATATATCATTCTTGTCAAATTAAGTATTTTAACCAATTTCAAAAAGTCTAACAACAATTTTAGGAAGAAAGCCATCACGGTCTTTCATTAAGCCCCTGACCATACTTCTATTTCAAATCTTTGACTACATAAAATCATTTTAAAATAGCATAGAATCTTCTTAAAGGTGACTCCCTTCATTTCCTTGGTTTCCTTAATAAGTGTCTGAGGCCAGATTTGAACTCTGGGAGACGAGTCTTGGTGATTCCAGGCCTGGCACTCTAACCACTGTGCTGCCCATTCATGCCTGTCTAGAAACACTCATCTGAAGACTGCCTCTAGGAATTCCTTGTTTCATTTAAAACACATCCCAAAGGACACCTTTTAAATAAAGCCTTTCCTCATGCCTCCAGCTGCTCCCTCCTTCTCCGGATGACTCTGCACCTTCTTATATTTTGTATATATTTATGTATGTACTTGGTGTCTCCTTTCATGGAATGAAAGGTTTTGGAGGGTAAGGATGGTTTCATTTGTTCTTCTATTCCCATCTCCTGACATGTGCTTGTTGGTTGATATGAAAACCATGGTAACAGTAAGATGATGACCCAACACAAACATTTTTTAAAAACCATAACAACATTTGGCATGGCTGAACTAGTTGTGGTATATGCTTGTCATGCTATAAAAAATAACAAACAAGATGATCACACACACACACACACACACACACACACACACACACACACACACACNAAACAAGATGCACACACACACACACACACACACACACACACACACACACACACACACACACACACAGAAACCCTGGAAAGATTTATAGGAAGTGATGCAAAGTAAAGTGAGCAGAACTTCATTTTATAGATGAGGAAAAAAAAAAAAAGAATATCTCTAAGATTTGAATCCTGATCCTCTGGCTATAAATCCAGGGGTCTTCCAATCATATAATGTTCTTTCCCAAAATGGGTCATATTTAAGAATAGACAGGACTTTCCAAACACCTTGGTACAGTTTTAAGCTTAGGAAAGTAGGAAATAGGATTTGGCATTTCCTATATTTCCTTTTAAAAGTGGATACTGACCAAAACACTAAGTTATTTGTTAACGTCCAGGTTTGGACATATTGGAATCAGATAGAAATCCAGCCCTCGGATATAATCTAAAATAAAGCTGATATTGGGGGGAAAAAAAAAAGGATTGCTCAAATACTCAGACCGTCTCATCTGAATTTTCCTTCAAATATAATCCTAAATGGCTATGTTATGATAGTGAAGATCAACAATGATTTCATATCTAGTTTTATCTAGTATCACTTTTTGTTCAAAGGTAGCAACATTTGATTTTTTCTTTAAATAATCAAATAGTATTTATTTAATTATATTATTAATTATATGTGAATAATTAATTAATTTAAAATTTTGGGGAGATAATTAATTAATTAGATGGTATTTTAAAAAAGAAAAATCCATTCCCATTAGTATCACCTAGAGTGTGAGAAGTGTAAGAAGTAGCTTGGCCAATTCCTTTCCTCATAGCAAAAATAATCCATTTGGAAAACAATCTTCCTAGAGCTTCTAGCAACCTAATAAGAACTCTACCCTTTTATTTAGTTTAGGGCCAACCCATAACTCTTAAACTCTGGTCTCCCTTTTAGAGAGGGAGGGAACCCTAATGATCTATTCCAATTCCTTCATTTTACATTTTATTTTATATTTATTAATTCATAGTAAAAGTCTCAAAAACAAAAGGCATTCAATTTTAATTAAAATTTTTTTTAATTAATTTAAAAAGGTATTAATAATACCACCATCATCATGAACGTTAAAGAATGCCAATGCCACCTCATGACAGATGGGACCCTATGTTCTTGGAGGCTATGCCAGAAAAGCTCAATTTTGGGCAGCTTTTGCCCAAGCTCAAAAGACTTCAGGTATAGTTCTTGAAGACCAGGAATTGGGAGCTCAACTCATAGATTTAGATATGGAAGGAAACTCAGTAAATCAACTAGCCCAACTTCCTCATTTGGTAGATGAGATAACTGAGGCTTAGGGAAGGTTAAGTGATTTTTCCCTAAGAAAAGACTGGGCCAGGATTTGAACCCGGTTCCTCTGATGCAGAAAGCCCATACTTTCTTGCATTTACTGTCAAAAATGCAGAGTAAGATGGTAAGCCTCAAGCTTTATACAAGTTCTAAGTGGCTGCCATAGAGTATTCCTCAGTAGATGACCCTTGAATAAAAGAGGAATCAGAGATGTGCTATCATGGTTCTACTGAAGAGATACCCCCATTTTGTGCTCCACTCCCACAGTGAAAATACCCTAGCTTTTTTTTTGTTAGATAGACTATTTATTATATATACAAACACAAATTTTATACATTATAAATAAATAGAATGGAATGAATTTTTGCACAGAGCAGATGCATAATAAATATTCACCAATTTCAGTTTGCTGAATTTGTTTTTCAGATTAGCTTTTAACTGATTTTAACAGCAATTCTGCCATTCACTGGTCTCCAAAGTCTAGGACAGCTCAAGGGAAAATGACTTCAACTATGAGGAAAGACTCCTAAACAAGCCACAAGCCATAGGTTTTTTTGTTTTGTTGGTTAAAAAAAATAGATCCTTTTTTCTTTTGATAATGCCAGAGTTGGAGCCTTGATACAAGGCGGGCTGCTGCATCCTGAAGCTCGCCAGGAGGAGGAGGACTTGGTAAGGCAGTGAACCAGGCAATTTGGGGCAGGCTGACTCCTATCAAGGGAGCAGTTATAACCCACATCCACTCTGCCAGGTTTCCCCCAGCCCTACCTGGACCACATCACAGCCTTGTCTGTCTTGAGTTAAAAAGGAGAAACTTGACGATGATCAGTACCAGATGGTGAAGGTCAGGAGGGCTGCCATTCAGAATTCTGTGGAAAGCCCTTGGGGAGAAGTACCTTTAGTCTTCTCTGTGATTGTCTTCACCATAAATTTTGCATACTATCCCAATATTTCAAATGTACCTCGGGGGCCCCCATAACCATTTTAGACACGGTAGGCAAGTGGAATTGCAAACTTAAAGCATCATAGCCTGGAAGACACTTTAGGGTTGATCTAGTATAAGTCTCTCATTTTACAAATAAGGAAACTGAGGCTCAGACATAGGAACTGATTTGCCTAGACAGTTACTAGAATAGGCACTTGGGTCTCCCCGGACTCCAAGAGCTCTGTGTTTTTTTTACTAATCCGTGTTACACCTCTAACTTCTGGCCCCTTCCTTTAGGGCAGGGACTCTGTCTCTCCCATCTGGGGAGTTGTGGAGAAGAGGAATGGGCTAGAAATGAGAACAAGTGTTGAGCTGAATGGGTACCATGGATCCTTGAAGGCTGGCTATGTACCCCTTCCTGATGAAAATTCTAGAAAACATGTTAATTCCTGCTGGTTTAGGCATCTTTCAAGTAATCCTCTGAAGAAGATCTGCCTGAAACCAATCAACAAACACTTATGAAGCAGCTACTAACGATATGGGAGCTGTGTGAGGAACTGGGTGAGGATCTCAAAACAAAAATCTCTGCCTCCAAGGAGCTCTGGGGATCCTATTATTTTGGGAGGAAGGAAAACACAAGTCCTGTAGAATGGTCCTATTCTCCCATGCCACTTCTGCCTATAGAAAAATCTCCAAATCTTTAAAGGAAACAGCAGCCACCTTCCATCAATTGACATGGGCTGAGGAGCCAAAAGAAGCACAATCACATCTGGGCAATGGAAGAGAATGCCAGAATTTCCCTGTCCATGCTTACTTTCCTTGAAAAAAAGAAAGACATTCTCTGCCTTACAAGTATAAAAACAATACCTACAGGATGGACTTTGAGTTCAGGAGACCTTAGAGATCATTTAAGTCCAAAACATGTGACTTTTTGGATGAAGAAAGTTAGGAACAGAAGAGGAAGTGACTTGTTCAACATCATTTGGAATTAAAAATCGAGGTCTTGCATCTCACCTGGTCTCCTTTTTTTCACTCTAATCTGCAAAGGCTCCCTAAGGAAACAACACTACACACATGCTTTCCCCTTTGAAAAGTACAAAAACTCTAGAGCTAGGCTAGAAAACGCAAGATCCTGATTCTAGGAAAGGTAGAGAAACACTCCATGGCATTAACAAAAGCAGCGATCTTTGGGCTGTTTTAGTCTTTTACCTTCAAATGCCCGTGCAGCATCCACAAGGTTGGACCAATCTAACCCTGTGGCAGTGTCTGGGAGGGGCATCAGACCTGGATCAGTGAATTTGGACTTATCCGATAAGGACCCATCGGAGAGCCAGAACTCATCTAAACAAAAAACAAAACCACAGAGTCAGTGATATCGCAGAGAACTCTCTATCACGTCATCCCCTTGGGAAATTCACCTAGACCACCTCCTTGTCTTCCCCCTTCAAAGACATCTCCCTGCCCTGGTTTAAAAAAAATTAAGCTTCTCATCACCCTAAGACACATAGAGCTAAAAATAGACTCAAAAAAGATTGGGGAAAGGCAGAAAACTGAAAGTTCACTAATTCAAGTGAAGTCACAGGAGAAACTACTGCAAAAAGGGAGTTAGCATTTAGACTAAGTATAGCATCAACATTTCGTGGTGATATTTTCCCCTGGAACTCTCTCCCTCAGAATGCAAACAAGTCCAACTACAAACAACTAGTTTCTGGCTCGAATGTCTTTCTTTTTCCTAATGCATAAAAGGCTTAGAAGGAAACGTCTTCTGAAAGTCCTACAGAAGAGCCCGCTGATCTAAGAAGAGACCCGAACAAATTGTTTATGAATGGAACCATGCTAGTTTCATTTAATCTTATAAATGTTTATTTGTTGGCTCATTCATTCATAAAAGTATAGATAGAAAGAGGACAATTTTACTGCAGAATAATACAAAAGAGGGAGACTGAAAAGTTACTCTATTTACTATATACCAAACCTGTGGTTTACTAAGCTTTCCTACATTTGTCCTAAATTAAGTGGCTTGATAATAACCAGTTATACCAGAAACACCTCCTACATATTCTACTTAATGATTTATCACTCTTCCTTTGTAGGAGTTGCAATTTCTTTAAAAATGATCCCGCCACTTTGTTGTTTATTATTATTATTATTATTATTATTATTATTATTATTATTATTACTACTGACAATGCTGAGCTCTACTTTTTTCCTTCTTCTTTTTTTTTTTTAAAAGCATTCTTTGGGTATTTTCCAGCAGACTTTGGAAGACCTTCAACTGGACCTTCCTTTGCTTTACAATTTCCATCCCACCCAAAAGGGCTACATGCAGATACTTGTGAATATTATTTGACTAATTAGACCACTCAAAATAATGACCACCTGGCTGACTGAGCTTGCAATTAAGGAAACTCAGGGCATAATTAACAAACTACACCTGTAATTTCTGCACCCACAATTTTTGAGTAGATGAGAAATTTTGGCATCTGAACCAAGCTAGAGTATTTGGAAAATTGCCCTTATAAGAGCTTTATTAAAAGAGCAGTGAACCTTTGGAAATGAGCTTTGATGTGATTTTTTTTGTAAGGATAGGCTGTTAGGGAGCTAAAATTAACTTTTATCCTCATTCAAAAGTCATAGATTTAGGCTTTCCTAACCTCTGTCACATTCAGATTTAAAAGGACTGTCAAAGGTAGTTGTTACACTATTCCCATTAAGCTATCTTTCTAATAATCTTATTAACATGACGCATTTTTGCCCTTGCTCCATTAGTCCTCATTTTGAGAGGAATAACAACGATAACATTTTTCTAGTGTAACCCTTCCTCCTCATTTTTTTTCGTGCTTTGATGAAACAACTACTGCTCCCAGAAAAGGCTTCTAACACGCGACTTTCTTAGTGCTTGGCCAGGGCAAAGAGGAGCTCAATTCAATCAGCAGCTGATTCCTACTTGCTGGGAATTGAAGGAGGGGAAAAAGCAGGGGAAAAGAGGAATATTAATAGAATTTGCTACCTTTCTCTTGCCTTAGAACAACTCAGGTATAGGAATGTTAGATGCTACCACTGTAGGCTTAATCCTTGTGAGAGGAGAGCTCAGGAGAGCTGGGGCAATAGCAGGTTCTGGCCAAACATGTTCCTCTCTGCTCTATTATATCACAAGCACATGTGCAGTTTTATACACATAGCACACATTTGTGTATAAAACTACTAATACTAGAGAAATTGATGCAGGAAAAGGAGATTTTAAATTATAATAATTTATTTTGCTATTGATTTCTGTGTAAAACCAGATGATTCTCTATAATTTAGTGAACAGGTGCAATCCAAATGTTCCTATAATTGTATCTCTTTCCCTTTTAGACTGTGAGCTCCTTGAGGGCAGGGGCTATCTTTTCTCTGTTTTTGTCATTCTTTTTTTGCTTAGCACAGTGCCTAGTACACAGTAAACATGAAGGGAAGGAATTATTCAGGTAAATTAAATGTTTCCACAAAGAGTTCATTTTCAAATGTTCACTAGGAAGTTCCAAGGCTCCCTTAAACTTAAATTGCATTAATGAGGAGGAAAATTCTTTGGGTTAAAACCAGATTTGGTCAAGAGATCATTTGAAGAGATCGTAGAGTGATAGCCAGGACTTTAAGGAGCCCTGAGCCATGATAAGTTAATGGTGGGACATGAAGGCTGTTGGGGAGTTCTGGCTTTGTCATTTCGGGTGCCATTGATAATTTGCAACAATTGCATTCATGGCTAGTATTTGTATAGGCCTCTGATCTCTGCAAGAAAGTTTTACAGATATTTGGAGATCTTCATCCTAGTTCTCTTGCAAGGCAGGGATGAACTCAACTGTCTGTAGCTTTAAGGAGGAGGACAGCCTTTCCTGTATACCCAATGATTGGCTCCCCTATTAACTGCTCTCAGTCTCCGGGGGGCCTTAAGGAATGGTGGGAAATCATATCAAGTTTATGGGGTCTGGGATCCTCACTCCATAAATCTGTCTGCCTCCTCCCACTTGCTGGCTGGAACATCGACTGAGGTATTGGTCACTGGGAAACCACAGCAGGGTCTGCCTTTTTTCCCCCCCCAGTTTTATCTCTCTGGACCATCACTGGAATGATAGCCAGGGGTTTTGCAACACTTCTGGCACCACTGTGTAGGTTAAAATTTGGATTCACTGTTCTTTACCAAGGGGTAAAAAAAAAAAAACAACTCCTGTATCAATACCAAACAACACCTAATCAACTAAGATCAAACTTAACTAAATTGTTTCCTAAATAATCCAAATTAGAAGTTATTTGTTTTCTTTTTTACTTGAATTCAGAGCGGTTAACTAAAACAAGTGAATTAAGCAAATCAAAACACAAGTTGAGGCTATTTTTGTCAATATACGGAACAGCTGCTTAAATCTTATATTCATGACTTGTTCTGTATTATATATAGAATAATAATAATATTTTACATGTGTCTTAATCGCATTCACATCTATTATCTGATGATAATCTCCACAAGAACAATTTAGATATTGACTGAACCTCTGATTCATTTGTAGAGGGAAATCCTCCCAAAAGAAACTCTCACTTCCACTCTCTACAAACTGATGATCTTAGGAACAGATAGCCTGGAGTACCAAGAGGTTTAGGGATCTGGCTGGAATCACCCAGCCGAGGTGGACTTAAACCCAGGTGTTCCCAGCTCTGACATCAGCTCTCTATTAGTTATGCTGCACTGACAGTCTGGAGGTCAAGGCAGGTAAAAAATCCCCACTTAATTGAAGAAAAACTGAGGCCCCTGGAAGGTTAATAAAGTGCCTTGCTTCAAGTTTTAAAACTTGCCACTGACAAATTCAAGAATGGAATGGAGGTCTCCTAATTTCCAGTCTTAAGACTGTTCATGGGAGGGGAAAAAAACAAGCTTTTATGAATGCCTATGTCCTGGCACGAAAGATCAGGTATTGTACAAATATTAACTCATTTGATAATTGTTCTACAAGGTTACTGATGAATCTTTAGTTACAGATAGCTAGTCAGTCTTCCAACCATAGCGAATGGGAACTTTTAGTCACCCTTAAACTTAGTGACAAAAGGCAAACAAAAATTCCATATTTTTCTAGGACAGTTCCAATTTTGATAAAATAAAATAAAATAAAATGTACTTTTAAAATGAGTCCTTGCAAAAGGACTATCGTGCACTCGGATTTTTGGCTTGGAAAAATATTACTTAGTGGGAGTCGGGGATGTTTGATTGGACGGCCGAGGGTGCATAAGAACTAAGGAAGAGATTTAAAGTGTTCAAAGACAACTGACCAAAGTACAGTGACTAACCCAAGACATTCAGACTTCTGAGGTTAGAATGCTGAAGGAGCTCTGGATGTACAGCCAGTCACCTGTCTAGGCCAATCATGAACGGATGCTTGGTGAGGAGAGAAAAACGCTGACTCTAATGATTTATAGTTCTGCGCTTTCTGGAAGCTTTAGAGTCGAGGGGTTCCTCCCTTCCACCCCCCAAGGGGTTTGGTACAACTCCAGAAAATGAAATCGTTAACTATTAAACCAACTGGCAGAGAGGAATGTAATCCCCCTACTTTGGAAGGGTTGTTTCCTCTTCTCTCCCTGCCTATTGTTTCTATTCACGTCTGGTGTGGCTCCAGCTTGGAGTTCTGCTCAACAGTTCATTGATTTTTTTTTTTTAAGGAAATGCTAGTGTTTTGCAGGTCTGCCAAATCTCCCACCCCACCCCCCTGCCCTACTTCTTGGCATAGTGACATGGATTCTGTGGCTTCCTGGTCTATTTATAAATGTCCCCCACACTCATAGAATCCATCTTTATTAATTCTGACTTTATTATTTTTATTATTATATTAGTATTCATATAACAAATACGGAACAATTTTCTTGATAAGCATTTCCTGGTAGTCAAAGAGACCTCAAATTTTACAATCACTCTCTAGAAACTCAATGACACTTAATAAAACTAAAATTCAGAATAGGCAGAGGAGAGTGAGAAACTCCAGATTACAGCAAAGAAATGATCCAACCAGACCAATGCACTGTCTCAATGCACAGGGACATTTTTAGAAGGGCATGGTTGTCCTCCTTGACACCAACCTCAAAGCCGGAAGGAACTATTCCAAAACATCTTCAACCTTTCTTTTTTGTTAATGGCCAGCAAGTATCAGTGAATTTAGCTCTAACTTTATCAAGCCTATTTTTGTTTTTAGCCAGTTGCATCTCTCGTTATGTAATAAATTCTTTAGTCTACTAGCTCTGAGTACATTAAAAAAATCCTCTTTCAGAGGTTCTAGTACTGCAGGATTTATTGCACAAGTCTATCCTGCATGTTAACTGTGTTCTCTATATGCCTTTGATCCTGTCTCCTTAATTCTGGTCTTTAAAAACTGAAGAAACAGTATACCTTTCACTCTGTCTTCATACAAAAAAAATTAAATCAAGTCCCATCGAATTATTAAGGCTTAAGACTACTGCAATTTTTTCCCACTGCTTAGAATTTCACAGCATGATCAGGGGTTGACTAGTTTTGCCAAATCTCATGAAGGTCCCTTGCGAACATGCACTTTTTATATCACTTGTATCTGAATTAATTTCTGAAACAGAGAAAGTCTCGATTCTCAATTACATGACTTGTAATTGAGTGACCTGTCATGGAATTCCCCTAATACAGTCCATCCAGGATAGAATTCTTATGAGGAACACAAATACCGGCTTAAATGTAATGACAGACCTAATGCAGAACGTTGAATCACTGTACCTCGAAAAGTCAAACATATACTGATCTGGCACAGTTCATTTACTTCAAAAGATACACATGAATTAAAAGCATGAACTTCAAAATCCTCTAAAGATAGGTTTAATACTCAGAGTTCAAGAGACAGGAACAGTGTGAAACCAATGAAAAATTTTAAGTTAATATTTCTGTAAGCAAAGCCTCTGCTATGAGGAGAATAAGTAGAAATAGGCACAGGAGAGCCTTTTCAGTGGTTATTGATTGATTTTTTCCCCCCGGTTGGTTATGAGTGGCTTGGTTTCTAATAGTTTCTGAGTTTTTATGTTTCTGAGAAGACCAGTCTATTGGAAGCTATTTCTCCTGATTCCCCTCACACTATAAAAGGAAGGGCATCCTAGGTACCTTCCAGTTCCCAGCTTCAGGGAGGTTTAATATTCCATACATGATTATGGATTTAAAGCTGGAATGACCCTTTTTTACATCACTCCTCAATTTTTTTTCTTCTGGATGCATTTTGGTATTCTATACCACCAGGTTTTTTTTTTTGAGAGAAAATACGGAAAAGTTCTGCCACAGGGGGCTTTCCAATGTTCAAGAGGGAAAAAAAGATCCCGTTGTATGAAGTTTGATTAATTTTTTCATTTTTATTGACTCACTAAGAAAAAGAAACAGAAAAGATGGTTTGGGACAGTGGCTAAGGTTAGTAGTATTTTAGTGGGAAGCCTATTTCTCTGCCTCTGTCGTTTGGAAACAATAAAGCAGCAGAGAATGAAGATGCAGTGGTGGGTAGGTAATGATTTTAACCAACACACACACACACAGGTTGGCAAAGAACTCCTCACAGCAACCCACAAGATGCACACCATGCACAAATGATCATAAATATGATATAGATGAGGAAGTGAAGGCTCACAGTAACTTGACCATATTTAGACAGCCAAAAAAAAAAAAGCCAGAGAGATTTGAACCCAGATCTTTGAGGTTCAGAGTCCAAACTCTCCACTCCATCTATAGCCTGCTAGTTGGCCTCCTTGCTTCAAGTCTCTCTCTCACCACCATCTATTCTAAGTGCTTCCTAAAGTACAAGTTTGATTAGTCTATAAAATTCAGTGAATCCCTGTCATCTCCAGCATCAACTATGAAATCTCCTGGTTGCCTTCATACTCTGATCCCTTCCTACCTTTCCAGCCTTCTTGCATCTGCCCACTTTATATTATTGTTGCTGTTGCTATTTAGTTCTTTTTCAGTCTTATCAGACTCTTCATGACCCCATCTGGGGTTTTCTTGGCAAAATTATCAGTGGTTTGCCATTTCCTTCTCTGGTCCATTTGAGAGATGAAGAAGCGGAGGTAAACAGGATTAAGTGACTTGCCCAGGTCACACAGCTAGTAGGTATCCTGAGGCCAGATTTGAACTCCAGAAGATGAGTCTTCCTGACTCTAGGGCCATTGCTCCAGCTGCTCTTGCATAAATACGATCAAGTGGACTGGTCTACTGCTAGTTCCTTGCAATCCATGCTCCATTTCCCACCTCTGGGCATTTTCCCTAACTGTCCCTCATGTCTAGCATTTTCTCACTCTTGGTTTCCTTCAAGTCCAAAATAGAATCTCAACTTCTATAAGAAAATTTCCCCTTTCACACTGGGGTCTTCCTTCCCTCTACCAATTGCCTCCAAATGATTCTGTCTATGTCTCCTTTGTACATAATTATCACCCTTCCACTGGATTATGAGCTCCTTGAGAGAAAAGGTTATCTTTTGGCATCCTTTGCATCCCCAGCACTTTTGGCACAGTGCCTGGGGAAATAGTAGATACTTAATAAATGTTCATTGGCTGATTGATTGACCATATTATCTCTCTATAGCATGAAACAGTCACAATTAAAAATCTTTAAAATATCATTCCAAAGCTTCAGACAATGTTTGAAACAAAGTAGCAGAATCTGGATCCAAGTGACTGTATATTGTATGCTTTATATCAAGAAATTGGCACCAGACTATGAATTCTTCTTGACTACAGTAACTCACAAAATTTAGATACTAAAATTCCATATGGATAATTTATGGCAGGCTTAAGATCTTTGATCATGGAAAGAATATCCTCTTGATAATCAAAATTAAAAAAAGGTCTTTTAAAAAAATGCTGAAGTACTATGGTGAACTAAATGAAGATGACATTAAGAACCATTTAAAGGCAATCTTCTTTGGAAAATATTAGGATATTTGGCCCTAATTATCAAAACCTTACTTTATTGTGATCCAGGAATAGTTGTGTTACTGTCATTTACATAAATGAATCTTACAATATTTAGAATTATTATGCCACTAAAATAATAAATTAGGAAACTTCAAAGGGAGACAAAGATTGTTTTCATTTAAAGCTTAAAATAATAAACATAGCTAGAATTTATCTAGCTGCTTTAAAGTTTGCAAAGTACTTTACATATTATCTCATTTGATCCTTACAACATCCCTGGGAGGTAGATGCTATTATTATCCATATTTTACTGAGGAGGGAACTGAGGCAAAGGGAGGTCAGTTAACTTGCCCAGGGTCAAATAACCAATGAGTGTCTGAAAATGGATTTGAACTGAGCTCTTCCGCACTCTTGGTTCAGTGCTCCATCAACCATATGCCCTAGCTGCCTCACTAGATGTTCGAGTAGATTTATCATTTCATTGAGTTCAAGAGTTTTGTATGCTTTATCAAAACATCCTAAAAACCAGGGATCACAACCGTGATGATGAACTTTGCTTAAGATTCCACACCTCTGTAAAACAGAAACAGTTTTACCTAGGAAATAGGTGGCAAAACTGAATACCAAAATAATATGGAAAAAATTCAGAAATTTGCTTATTGGAACTGGTCCAACTCTTTAGAATCAAATAATTTTAGAGCAGAAAATAATCTTAGAAATAACCTCGTCCATCTCCATCATTTTTCAGATGAGGAAATGAAAGCAATAGATGTTGAAGAACTTGCTCAAGGTCATAGAGAGGTAGAGCTCACCTTTCTCAATGATTATTTTTCATGCTACATTTCACCTTGGAGGATAATCAAAAGGATGATTATAGGACTACCTTTTTCCTTTTTTCTTCCCTATTTGCATAATAATGTTAGATATTTTTTTCTTTACACTTATAAAAGTTAAAGTCTGATATAGAATTCATCCCAAAGTTCCAATGGAGACTGATCTTGACTTTTTCCTGTATTTTTAGTGTTTCAATGAGCTCATCTATGAACAATATACACACTACCACTTACTTTGTCAATAATGTCTCCTTTGAATATTTTTCATGTTTTCAAAGTAAGAGTCGTAATTCCCATTCCACAGCATTTTGAGACTTACAAGGCATTTTCCTTTACTACAAGTTTGTCTGATAGATGGCACAAATTTCATCATTTCCATTTTAGAGACAAGGAAAGTATTGGCTTGGGAAAATGAAAAAGCTTGTCCAAGGCTAGTAAGTGGAATTTGGTTCCAGGTCTCCTGACATAAGTCCAGTGCTCTTTTTACCATACTACATTGTCTTTCTATTAAAAGACCATTTGGGTGAGAAGGAAGGAATTTTGAACTAAAAATTAAAATTAAAAACAAAATTAAAAGTAAAAATTCATTTAATTTTAAAAACTCATAGGATTTGGAGATAGCATGTAGGAGAAAACATGTTACAACATGAAGAACACTGTTTTTGGAATCAGAGGAGATGGAATCAAATTCCACCTTTGACACCACCTACGTGAACTTGGCCAAGACTTTTAATGTACCCCCTCCCCAAGGCTGTAAAGTGAGAATCTATGATCCTATTCCAAGTCCTCTCATTTCGCAGATAAGAAAATTTCAATCCAGAGAAAGGGAAAAGGATTTTTTTCTTTTAAAGACCACGCAGCTAGGAGGCTGCAGACCATGGATTCAGACTCAGGTCTAATCAGATGAAACATATAATACAGCATTAACAGAAAAAACTACTCAAATAAGAAGATGATTTCAGAAGTTGTGAGACACCAGCAAAATCAGAAATGTGGTCAGAAATAAATCTCGACGCCACTTACTTCTTAGGCTTCCCATGCCTGCTGCCGGGTTGGTCCGAGGAGGGAGAGTGCTATGGTAGGGTGGGGTGGTGCTGAACAAAATGTCATTGGGCAGGGCTTGGTCGAGGATGGAACTCCGTGAGCTGCCATAGGAAGATCCTCTCCGGTTACTACATATACTTTCATCAGAAAGTGTGCGGTATAGGGACCGCCTCGGAGACAGGTTCCCATAAAATGAAAACTATATATTCAAACAGAAGGAAGAGGGAAAGATGGATTAGTAAAATGAAGGCACGGGGTGAACTCTGACGCAATGGGCTGATGCAGCATCATGAAAACTTTCCTTGAGCGCCTTCCCTGGGAAGACACAAAAATTCTAGTTTAGAAATGCTGGAGGAAACCCACTGACTCTTCCAGCCAAATCCCCTGGTGTTTCAGAGCAGTTATTAGATTTTTAATGCTTCCTCCTCTGACATTCTACAAAATATGATCGTGAATTAATTAGACACTACACACAGTTTTATTAATTCTGAAATGCTAAATGGAGCCTCCACAACTCAATGATGATGATGGCTCCGAGAAATAGAGAAGGTTACCATTTTCAGGCAACATTTACTCACACGCACACATTAAGCTGCTGGATTTTAATTTGAAATGACTACATTTTTGATACCAGGCAATTTCGGCACTGATGAACTGCATGTGAGGTTCAATCTAATCCACATGACAATAAAACTAATTTCAAATATCACACATAGCCTTGTAGGACACCCAAATAAATCTAATGACATTTTTAAAGTTTAGTGAAAAAAAGGAATTGTATCAAATTGTTCCAACTGGATTAAAGATAACTTTTAGGGAAAACAATTGTTAGAAGAATGTTCATTAAAAGACTTGATTCTGAAGAGGCATGTATGTATGTGTGTGTGTGCATGCACACACTCATGCGCGTGTGCACACACGCACACAACCACCTTCAAACAAAAAACCCAAATTGCCAATGTATTCCTTTACATCCTGAGGCATATCCCGTTGGATAAACAAGTACACTCGTCTGGCTGTCCTTAAACATTGTTTACATCAAATAAGTACAGAAACGGCCATTTAAGTTTGTGAATGCAGCAGAAGGGCTAAAAATATCCCTATTCTTTGTGTTCCTTTCATTCTGTCAACTCTTCCTAACTGATGAATGCTTACATAAATCATGTGCATGGTCTACAAAGTTAAACATACACCAGGAAAGGCAAATGTGGTTTTTAAAGAAGACTCTTGACAAGAAAAGGATATGCTTTCAGAATTATTTTTGCAGTAGCCTGCCTTCATATCTGAGCTCATACTGCTCAGTTCTCTGAATGATATTATTTATATAATATTTATACACACACACACACACACACATATATATATAAATTTACATATGCATATAGTGTTATGTACATATATAGGGTCCCAAAACTCTTAGTACATTTTAAGCTTCAATAAGTTCACATGTGTTACATATATGTTAAGAACAAGAGATCACGAGAATCAAGTTAGTCCATTCTTTAGCACATAGGCAGGGGAGAACAAAGGGGCTTTGAGGTAGGATCTTATTAGTGTTATTCCAAGGACATAATTCAGTTAATTTGAGTACTATTCTATTTTAGGAAAGACAGGGTTTGTGGCTGCTTATGCTTTTACCCTTGAATCACAATCAATAATAAATGGAAATAGGGGGCAGCTGGGTATCTCAGTGGATTGAGAGCCATGCCTAGAGACAGGAGGTCCTAGGTTCAAGTCTGGCCTCAAGACACTTCCCAGTTATGTGACCCTGGGCAAGTCACTTGACCCCCATTGTCTAGCCCTTACCACTCTTCTGCCTTGGAACCAATACACAGTATTGACTCCAAGATGGAAGGTAAGGGTTAAAAAAAATAAATGGAAATACATGAACATTTTCTTTTATGATAAGGGACAATATGGTACTCTGAGAAGAACATTCTCCTTGAAGCCTGGAGCTAGGCTCCCAGCTCCCTTATGTAGCTATTTAAGGGCCTCAGGGAACACATTTAACCTCTCTGGGCCTTGCCTTGCTCATTTGTAAATTGAGGGTCTAAATAAAGGTTCCAGGATCAAGAATGGGAAGACACCTCAGAGGCTTTCTAGCCTAAACCCCTCCTCTTTGTTTTATACATGAGTATATTGAGGTCCAGAAAGGATGCGTGGCCAGGATTTAGTATTGGAGGCAGGATTCGAACCCATGTTTTCTGACTCCAGAGCCATTGTACTATGACTCCCCCTCCCCTTTGATTTCTAAAGTCTCTCCTCTTTAATATGCTCACAAGCTTCCATTTCCATAACAAACCATCATGAATTTAGAGCTGGGAAGAATTCTAAGTCTGTCTCCCACCCAGCCCTCTCTGCATTTGGGCAGGCAAAGTCTGACATCTGACAGAAAAAAAGACAATGGAGGCCAAACAAGGTTAAGTGATTTGTCCAATCTCACCCTGCTACAAAGTAACAGGGCTTCCATTTTCTTAACCTTCCAGTTTTAAATCTAATAGACCTGTCAGGGAAGCAGTTAATCTATTGACATTATTCTGTCTTTGTAATGATTATATTTACTTGTCTATTTCTTCCCCCTCCCTTGCTACACCATTCTCCACTCTGAAAGGGGCATCAGATAGACACCTTCTCTGGCAAAAGCTTCCCCTCCCTCCCAATCTCTGTGCCTTCATAAAAAGAATCACCGCTCCCCGCACGATGGCTTCTAAATGACACATGCTCTCTCTCCCTCAGAGTAACTAGCAGTTACAGAGGTAACTGACCAGACTCTGGGTGGGGAGGGAGAAGGAACCAATCAGGGACAGTCATGACAGTTTCAGCCTCCCTCCTCTGTGCCCTGAGCTGACAAGGAGTGCATCCAAGGAGGGAGAGGTGACCTGGGGCTACAGCAGGACCTGCCCCCTTCCTTCCAGCTCAGAGACAAAGGCTTTTTTTTTTAAACTGTACAGCTGAAATATGGAAAGGCAATCCTCAAAGTAGACATCAACGTTTAATCACTTCCAAATCCTTTTTCTTCTGGGTCTTATCACCACCACCACCATCGCTCATATTGATAATAGCACCTAGTACATGCCAGAGCTTCATAAAGATGATCTCATCTGTTCTTCACGACAACTCTGAGAGGAGGGTGCTGTGGTGATGCTCATTTTACGGATGAGGAAGATGAGGGAAAGAAAAGTTGAGCAACTTGCCTAGGGTCACACAGCTGGCCAGAAGCAGAGGGAAAAATCTGAACTCAGGTCTTCAAGGCTCCAAGAACTAGTGGTCTACCCACTGAACTACCTTGCTACCCCATGATTAGAGCAGTGGCTTTGTTTATATAAATCGTGAAGCTTGGCCTCAAATCAAGAGATGCTCCAAACATCCAGTAGAATGTGGAAGTGTGAAAATGAAAAGAATCACTTCTGTTTGGCTTTTATATGGCCTGTTTAAAAAAAAAAAAAAGCATCATGGGGGACAATGAGGTAGTGAAGAGGATTGAGAGCCAGGCCTGGAAATGGGAGGTCCTGGGTTCAAATCTGGCCTCAGACACTTCCTAATTGTGGGACCCTGGTCAAGCAACTCAATCCCAATTGCTTAGCCTTTACGGCTCTTCTGCCTTAGAACCAATACTCTGCAACAATTCTAAGACAGAAGGTAAGAATTATGAAAAAAACAACAACAAAAAACCATCATGGCAATTAATTTTAAAGAAAACAACATGTTTGAACTAAAGTTGGCTCATGTTCATTCTTTGCACTAATACACAAGGCTCCAAGATCAATATTGAATAGAAGATGGGCAGGTTTTTATTATCATTTGGGGTGAAACCTTCATTCTCACCATCACAATTATTGAAGTTCTTCAAACTGGCTTAAATCCATATTGAGCCTAGACTCACATAATTGAATCCTCATTTATTTTAGATTTTGCTCTCAGGGAAGGGGTCAAATCTATGAATGACAAAAGATTCACTTTTTTTTTTAAACTTCCCTCATGAGTTCTTTCACTTTCATGCTTTAGTGTTTCTTGTTGCCATTTCTTACCATCTCTTCTTTATGCTTCCTTCCTTTAAATGAATTTAATTTATATGAAATAGAGGATTCTATGGGGTTCCTGTTCAGGGATAACAGTGGACTACTTCTGAATAACTATCTGTTGTAGGGACCCCAAATCCTGTTAGGTTGACTAACCTTTCTTCGTCCTTCCTCTACCAAAGGGCTGCTGGGAAGCATCAACTTCAAAAAGTCTTCTTTGGACAGGACATGTTGGGTTTCAGAAACTGCATCCTCCACCACAGTCTGATGTTGATTTGATGTGGACATGGCTTCCATATCACTATACATTCTGCTAGAACAGATCAGAATAGAAGAGAGAGGATCAGAGAGGCTACCAGCAAACTGTTTGTGATATTATAGATGAAAATGCGTAATTCTCCTTCGAAAACACACACACGTACACATATGTGCATTTCTCTATTATTAAGTCAGTTCAGCTTTGCTCCCCCTTCACTCTAAATCCCCAAGTCATTTTACATTTATGAACTAAGTTCAATTGCAAGATAAGATTTTTGAATAATTCAGGAACAAATCGGATTCCCAGAGCACAATATATGGAAACAAGCTGCCGCTTCTTCCAATGAAGCCTGCATTTCCTTTTTTTTTTTCTCCTAGTTTGGATTTGGAAACAGAGTTTCAATAATTCATTAGTGATCTGCCAATGTTTTTAAATCAATCAGTGTGCTTTTCAAAAACTTGGGGATGGAGGGTGGTCAGACATCTGGACCCCACATCCCAATTCTATGGTGTCCAGAGGAGATGCCTGAGGTTCAGGAGTAACTATTTCTGGCATGTGCCAAGCATGTTTAATTATCAGCAATTTCACAAAGCTGTTTGGATAAATAAAACATCTGTCTCCCTTAATTATCAGAATATAAAAATGTATTTATGGTCAACAAAAGACTGTCAAACTGAATTACTGTCTTTCAGCTCTCTTCCAGGAGGGAAGCAAAAGAGGGATCCTTACAAGATTTACTTTGGAAACGCAATTTGAGCAACTGTGGATCCCTGAAGATGCAGAGAATAAATTGGAGTCCAATTACTCCCTGCCAAATGTGGAGCAATCAGTGTCTGTAGCCTCAGCAGAAGCAGCGGCCTTCACTATTGAACTGAACTCTAGGAATTATTCTGTGAGGTGGCAGCTAAGTCTTCCAGCAAATGAGCCGTTTAGGGCTCTTGTCATTGGCAGCTTGAAGACATTCTGGTTCAAAGTGAGGCTTGTGTTGCAACAAGCTAAGGAAAAGCTTCCTGAGAAAATGCTTAAATTGGAAACTTTCACTTACAAACAAACACAAAACTAGAAACAATTCCCCTGAAAGGAAAAAAAAATCTATTACTTTGTTCATAAACTGGTACAAATTTCCATGCACTTTCAGTATTTCAAGAACTAACATGTGAAAAACAACGAAGAGGGGATGAGGGAAGGCTGGAAAACTTTGAAAATGATGAAAACCCAATGTTTTTGATGTATTTGTTGGTGAGTTTGCATGGAGTTAAGGGGACTTGTACAAAAAAAATGGTCTCCTTCAGAGAATGGTGATGAAAACCATGAGGGATATTCTAGTATTTTTACAAATAGGAGCTCTGGTAAGATCAGTTTCTATTATCTGGATCAGAACTACATTCTAGGCTCTGCTACCAGCTTTTTCAAAAGACTGTCCATGGGAGGGGGACTGATTTAAAATAGCAAACCTTATTCATGTGCATAGGCAGCTAGGTAGAACAGTGGATAGAACTACTAGCCTGCAGTTAGGAAGATCTGGGTTAAAATCTGACCTCAGACAACTAGCTGTATGACCCTGAGCAAGTCACTTAACTTGTCTGCCTCAGTTTCCTTGCCCGTAAAAATGAGAATAATAGTAGCACCTATCTCCCAGGGTTGCTGTAAGGAAAATAAGCATAGTAATAACATATTTAGCACTTTTGTGCTAAGCACTTTATTGCTTTACAATTATTATTTTATTTGATCCTCACAACAACTCTGGGAAGTTGGTGCTATTATTATACCCATTTTCCAGATGAGAAAACTAAAGCAAATGGGTTCAGTAAGATAATATTTGTAAAATGCTTTGTGAACCTTAAAGTGCTATGAAAATGCTAGCATCCGTCATTTTTTACTGTTGTCATTATTATTGTGGAAGATTTTTAATTAGTTGATTCAGTTGTGGTTCCAAAATTTTAACTCATTTTTTTTGTGTGCCAGTTTCCCCTTATGTGTACATGACATTGAGGGACAGCAGTAATTCCACCTTGCTAATGTCACCTTCAATGCTTCCAAAGACCTATGATCCCCTCAATCATAGAATTTTCTAGGGTAATGGAAAGTTAAAGGATTTGTCTAGTATGCAGCAAAGGTGGGACTTTCTTGCTGACGTTGAGGCCAGCTCTCTAACCACCACACCACATTGTCTATAATGAGATGAGAGCAAAAATACCCTTTAGTCATTTACCTAGGAAATGATTTTACAAAAAAGGAAAACTTTTTAAAAAAGATATCTTTTCTTTGATAAAACTCCAGAAATTCTATAAAGGCATCTTGAATATTCATCCAAGAACAAGTGTACACTTGAAAGCATTAGTATCTGAAGCTGTCCATAAATGTCTTTTTTAGGCCAGAATCTTTAAAACCAACTAAATTGCTGTGGTTACCCTTCTTTTGAAAAAACTGAAATATGTAAGAATTTCCCACTTTTTCATGAGTTCAGAAATACAATAATCACAATTATCATAAATGATAGCTTGTTAGAGGCTCGATAAACAAATTTTTTTCCTTTTATAAATAAATAAATATAAAACTACCCCACCCTACAGTCTAGGAAACCATAGCAATGTTAAGTTTAGGTTAAACAAATAAACAGACTTTTTTGTTGTAGTTTAAAGATCACTTAACTCCATCACAAATTCCAAGGGTACCTTCTCTATCCTTGAATTTGTGGCATTTCCCAAAGATTTAAACTTAAAGAATGCTTTACTAAAGGTATTTCTATTTTTAAATAATAACTTTGGCCTTGAGAAAGGGAAAAACAAAATAAAACTAAATTCTTTTAGTTCTTTATGCCAGAACTGGAAAAAGAGATACAAGTTTTGAAGAAAAATATATAAGTTAAAACTGAAGCAATTTTTGAGGGGAAAAAAAGTGTTAGAGAGATCATTACTTTAAGGAAGGATGTACTCCTTTGGAAGAAAAGTTCATTTTTCCCGATTCTCTCTTTCCTTGCTCTTTTGCCAAGACAGAAAGAAAAGAAGTTGCTCTACTTACCCCTGACAATCATTTACTTCAGACTCTTCGGGTGTCGGGCTGCCTTCTGATTTCTTCCAACCAATAACATATTTGCTGACTGCTCCTTGCCTGTGGTAGGATTTGGATACTGACCCAGTAACCTGCTGGCCACTATTGTGTGATACTATGTAGACTTTAGAGGTGTCCAAAGAGCCACTATTTTTAGAACAGTGTGCTGAAGGGCTTCCTGAATGGTGTGAACCACTGTAGAAGGGGGGGAGAAGAAACAAAAGCCACGTTACAGCAATCTCCCCAACAGCTCCGGGACATTGCCAATCACAGCCATAATTGTTAGGCTTTCTCCTCTCCCAGAGCAAGATGGGGGAAAGGGACAAGTGTGTGGTGTAATTGCTTACACATGCAAACTGTTATGGTCTCCACATTTTGCACACAACTCTTGGACACATGTGCAAAAAGAAAAAAAAAGCTTTAAAAAGCGGGCCTCAGGGGAACCTGCAAGCCAGCATGGCACGACTTGGGTTAAGAACAGAGATCACATCACACCGAGGGGCTTTAGGTGAATCACAGAGATGATGAGACCCCACCACCTACCAATATTGTTTCTTGTTCATCTTTCTTTTTCTTTTATTGTTTTTTTCATCTTTCTTTTTAGAAAAGGTCCAATGATCTCGATAAGCACGAAATGGATTTAAGTGAGGGAGAGTGGCACAAGGTCATCAACCTCACTCTCTCTTCCAGAGTCCAGGGGCAAGATAAAAATCGGGGCAACTGAAGATGGTCCAGAATACAACGGATGATGCTGGCAACTTCAATGTCTGACCAAAGTTTAAGTGTTCTAACCAATACTTGTTAATTTAAGGAGTAAGAGATCCTGATATCTTGGATCCTCCACTTGGCATGGGACATTATACACCAAAATTACAGAAGTATTTTAGGCAAACCATAAGCAGGAATATTCCTTTGCTCCCTTACATCCTTGTGACTACTAACCCAAAACATCTGATAACTCCAATAAGACCCTGAGAGGAATATTCTCCTTGGATTGTCCTTTACATTTGAGATAGGCAGAGAGATGCACCTCCAGGCTATGCCTTGATACCATTGGGTTGTATCTAAGACATCTAACTGTCCCCTAAACTATGAGGGTCACCCCCTTTGTCTTCAGGCAAACCTTCTCCCCACCTTGTGCCTGAGTGCATACCCTTCTCTAAGTCATATAATCATTTGTTGTAAAGAGTATAAAGACCCCAAATTAATGTCCTCTGGGAAGCAGTTTCCCATGTATGCTGTCCTCCTGGCCAGATTCAACATTACCTTCTAAATTAATAAATTTCTCTTTTTATTTTTAAGCTAAGTTTCAGAGTCTTACAAAGGGTACCCCTTCCCAAACCCAGGGGGTTCACCTCTAGCCCCCCACAACACACTCACTCAGAGGCTCTCTAACATAACGTTTAAAGGTCTTTTATTGCCATTCTTTTCATCTAACAGCTCAAATTTATTTAGAGATTTAAGGTTTGCAAAGCTCTTTATGTACGTTCCCATTTGAAGTACAAAGCGAGAGCCATGTCATGCCATTAACCTAACTCCTAAGAATTACTGCACAGAAATTAATGAATAGATTCAGAAAACAACTTATGCCATTTTACAAACACAAAACCACTCTGTAAATGCTTTTTAAAATATCACTTCTAATACAAGGGGTTCCTAGTTCTGGTGCATTTCACATTCATAAAACATGATCTATGGAAAGCTATACTTACAATGTAGATAAATTAGAAAGTGATTATTCACAGTACAGAGCTGTTGCTTTACAAAGGGATTTATTATGGAGTCCCCCTAAATAGCAAGGTTCCCCTAATGCATTGAAAATATGATTTGGTTTAGGAAATCAGAGCTTTAAGGATTAGACTTATACTATTAGTAGTCTGTATTTAGATACTGTTCTTTGGTTTACTAAATTGATTTGCACACTTTTCAGAGCATATCTACAGCACGAGAACATTCAGTTAGAAACATGTCATCCTCAGCTTTAGGGAGATAAGGAGAAACAGCTTGGCCATAGTCTGATGGGGGTCCACAAGTCTGAGGAGTTTGGAGAGAGGGTGGGTAGAATCTCAGGGTTCGGAAGTACTAGAAGGAAAATCACCTTCAGTGGGACAGGGAGGCTTTCAAGAATAAGATTTTGGCAACAAAATCTTCACCAGAATAAATTGTGGTTAGCAGGCTTTATAAAGGTATCTAAGGAAACTGAAAGGGATGAACAGGGAACTCAGATTTTAAAATGGCAAATACTCTAAAATGAAATAAGGGCGAATAGCTAAGGACAAATGCAAAAAAAAAAAGAGAGAAAATTCTGTAAGAAAATTATGAGGAAGACAAAAACCTAGAGGAGCTGAAGTTTGAAATAAAGGGGAAATACAATAGAAGGGGCTTTTCTCAGGGAGAGTGGGTATGTGTGAAAGAGGTGCTTGATTCAGAATGATAATATAATAATAGATAGAAAAAAAGGAAGGTGAAACTATTCAACTCCTATTTTTTCCATTTGTTAATTCTATCAAGGAGAATGATCTTTATACAATAGGAAGGCGAGAATGGAAGTGTTTAACAGGGAGGTGAAATTCTAGGCAGTAAGTATGAGCACCTAGCTGCTTTCAATGAATTTAAATACTGGGCCAAAACAGGCTACATCCCCAAGGTCTTGAAAGAACTTGGAGAAGAGAATAAGAAACTTCTATTCTAATTCCAGTCCCCTCTATAGGATCTATTTTAGGCCTATGAAATATATTCAGGCTTCCTTTTTGGACCTTTTCCTCCTAAAACATGCCTAAAATTGGGGCATTGTCATTTTTTTGGTTCTTCTCTCTCCCACACCCCTCCCCCCACTTTTCTCATCAGGACTATTGTCTCTTAGAATGAGCAGCTTTGGCATCTTTAAGAGAAGCTTTGACATCTATAAAACCACAAAGAAAAGTTGGGAAAAGGATAATGTATGCAAGGGAGAGGGGGACAGTACAGAGAGACTGGCAATAGAAACAGGAAGGACTGGGATGTTTCATTGTACAAAGATATCTCTGATGCCAAAAGTTAGTTTTAACTGGTTTGGACCTTAAAACTTTTGGCAGAATCAATAGACTAAGGATCTGGCCTCCATCCCTCTTGGGTTCAGAAACAACCTGTAATAGCCTTTTTTTCATGTTTCTGTCCAGGAAGGAAGAAAAGGTTCTCTCCCCTCCTAGAGACAGAATAGGGTCAAGTCTCCTGTGCTTCAGCAGCATATGCGATACCTGCCCAGTCTAATGGAAATTATTTATATAAGAAAAATCGGCAGCCCCTTAGATTTCCAAAGGTAGTTTACCAATACAATAAAGAAGTCGTATTACTACCTAGATAATTTGCTTCCTTCTATTGCATACTTTAGGGGGCAGGTAGTTACTACTTTTAAGGCAGTAAGTTTGTGACTAAATGTTAGAAATAATCAATTATGATTTTTACAATAATTAAACACAAACATAAAACAGAAGTTTCGAGTTTTACTTACTTTATTTTCTTTAGGTTTTTTAAATTTTTCATCTTATCACAACTTTTCCCCATTGAAGTCCCGTTTCTATGCCTCATAGAAGCATGGAAGTGAGCCTGGATTCTCTACTCAATTAACAAATATTTATAATTATTACATGCCAGGTGCTGTGGGTTACAAATACAAAAATGATATAGTTCTTGCCCTCAAGGAGCATATATGTTAAGGAAAATAACTTTTAGATACAAGTATACATAAAACTTATATAGTATACATAGTATACAGCTGTACATAAAATATGTTCAAAACAGATACATGGAAATTTTGGAATACTTAGCAGCTAGAAAGATAAAAAAAAATAGACCTGGAACTGAGCTTTGAAGGAAGAACAGAGAAGGATGTATGCTAGCAATGACAAATCTTGAGTAAGTACTTATTCTGAGCTGAAAAAGCTTATAGGATGGGCCCAATGATTAGCTTTATGTCTATAAGAACCCATCAGCACAAGAATGTCTATGAAGTAAGAAATCTAAGAGGCCACACCAATTACTGATAGCTGAGACTATCATCAAGATTGAGGAAGGATTCTAATCTGTGTCAACAATGGGGAACAACCAAACTGACAACATTTTAGGACCCTCAAAGTTGCCCCTTCTCCACCCAGTACATACTTAATGTGCACACTTTCCTTATGTTTATACGTCTTTCTTAATTAAATAAAAAAAAATAAGAACATAAATCTGGCACACAGAAAATATATATATTTTTGCCCCACCCCCCCTTCTCATCTGGGTTCTACAGAATTTTCTGAAAGTTTATAGAACCAAAATAGCATTAGATAGGTCCCATGTGTTTGAATAATTTGAGTATATTTTCCTTTTCTACTGGTTTAAATCAAAACAAGTTATCTTAAACCTTAGGGATTTTTTCCATGTTTCTGTACAGGAAGAAAGAAAAGGTATAGAAAATTGTATTATGGAATTTAATGACCAAATCCCATATTACAATACAGGGCAGCTCTGATTCTGGTACTAGCTGTTCTGAACTTCCTTGAAACTTTAAGTTTGGGCAACTTTGAAAGCAAAAACCTCCAGTATTAAGTTGGAAACAGAGTTCAAAGTAATCATCGACTGTGAATTATGAGTAAAAGGCAGCCAAATTGCAAAAGATTCAACTTGCACAACAGAGTTCACTATCTACAACAGATGTGCACACATGCAATTTAAAAGGGGTGGAAGGAAAACAAAACCAATCAGAAATTCAATCTAGCACTTGTATTTGCTTGCCAGCAGTATGACCCATGCTAATTTAAATAAGAGTTAAGGTATGCAAAAAAGTCTGCTTCACTTGTGCATAAATATCTGTAGCCTGTATTCATACAGAGATGTGTGCATCTTGCAAGCAAAGATGACCAGCAAAGCAATATCTGATGACAATATAAAATTCTATTTGTCATGCCAACTACGTTAGCCTAACAAGGTATTAGAGGCAGGTGGTTTTCCCAACCATTGTGTGCTGCATAAGACATTACTATGGGAACAAGATGCCAAGGTAGTTTAGGTGTTATAGTCAACTCTCAACTGTCCATGAAAATGAATAGGGATAATTTGGACAAAGTATATATAATGATCTCATTAATTTATAGAGATTGAATTATAATCCTTATACACATGGTTCCCAGATCTATATATCTATCTCTAGTCCCATGTCTGGTGCTATGCATCACCAAATGCCTCTTGGATATCTCAAGATAACATATTCCCAAAAGAACTACTCTTCCTCTTCTTTAACCCTCCCCTTCCTTCCCAACCTTCTTAGTACTGTCAATTGCCTCACCACTTTCCCAATCACCCAGGCTAACAACCTTGGTGCCATTTTTGATTCCTTATACTCAACTCACACTAAATATCCAATCCATGATTAAATCTTGTCATTTTTACCTGCCCAAGACATCTCTTCCCATTATTTCTAGGATGAAATAGAAACTCCTTTATTTAGTGCTTAAAAGCTTATCATACCCTAACCCTGCCTTTCCAAACCAACAAAGCCAGCTTCTCTTAAGTTTTTTAAGCAGGACAATCCATTTCTGGTCCCTGAGCTTTTGCCTTTGTTGCTATTTCCACAATTTAGCACAGTGCTTATTATGGAGAAAGCATTTAAACACTGACTGATTAAAACAAATTATAAACATACCATAACATAAATAATACTGATGAAACCACTTTCAGCATTTTCCCCCTTGATCAAGGAAGGCAAGTTCAGTTCATTTTCACATTAAACATGAGAATACAGATGCCAACCATTTTAATATTTTATTTCATTAGCTGGCATGTTTTCTTCATGCTATAAACACAGGTTATTTTATTTCATTAATGAAATGGTATTTTGCCATGAAACATCACTGGGGAAGACCACTAGTCTGTTTGTAGAGCTTTTGTTCTTGTTCCCATTCTTTCACTAAATTGCTGTGTGACTGAATAAACTCACCACCTAACTGGGACTCCCTTGCCTTAACTATTTAAAGAGGTATCTGGCCTGGGTCCCTCTTAGCTCTCACATTCTGTCTTCATGGGAAGTGGGAGGCAGAGGAACCTCTACATATGTAAGGTGGGTCCAAGATACAGGCAGTGAGGTGGTTAGTTACAAATGCGATCTGAAGGGAACCAAATGTTCCTTCTACCTTGGAATATAATATCCTATATAGCTGCTCAAAATTTCCACCATAAAAGTCAATACTTTGGGTTAAAAGCTTTGTGTCTCTAAAAAGTTACTATTCAGGTGTATCTATGGTACCTAGGAGTGAGCCACTAATCCACCATTGCCTATTACTACATTAATTCCTTAGATCAACTGGCTGTCTTCTGAAAAACAGAAAGACTCTTGGGGGTGGGGTGGGAAGTCAGATACATTTAAATTGCAATTGAGAGAGGAAAATCAAGGGTATAGGGTGCTTGTAGGGAGGAAAATGGGCTACTATCCAGGAGAATAGTATATAATATATAATAGAATAGTAGGGAGTTATGAAGGTTAACTTTCCTTGCTTCATATTTTTCTCAGTAGGGTCAGCCTTTCAAATGAATGTTTTTGATCTAGTCTTTAAATTAGATTGGAGAAAGAGATAAAAAAATTCTCATTTTTAAGTTACTATCAAGATTCTCTAATTTCATATTTTTGGCATACATATGTAAAGTCTGACTCAAAATTGCTTATAAGCATGTTACATATTACTTTTTTAGGACACATCTTTAAAATTAACTTCAACCTTGAGTAAAATTTTTCAACTAATGGTCCATTCATTCACATTTCCATTCAATTAAAAAACAAAGGACCTTAGACTTTCCCTCCCTATAAAATGTGAGTCAGTGACATACAATTAGAGGATTTATGAACCCCCTATTCATATATCTCCCTAACCCATCTCTGCCAGTCAATCTTCACTCTCATTTTGAAGAGGAAGAGGAAGAAGATAATATAGGATCAAAGTTTATCCCTTTCTAGCAACTTATAGACACTAAATTGGAGAAGAGAAGAATAAATATATCTCAGGAAGACTTCTTGAACCCCTCTTAATTCCAGAGCTTTCCCCTTCCACATTACTTCCTACTTAACCTCTATATGGCTTTGTATATCTGTTTAAAGGCCGTCTTCCTCATTAGACTGTAAGCTCTTTGAGCTTATGTTCCTAGCACTGAGTGCCATTCTTAGCACATAGCAGGCACTTAATAAACATTTATTGATCTAGCAATCAATCACTCTAAATATGAGCACGCATACAATAGAAGTACACATATATGTGATGGCATGCAGACATCTGTCTGTCAATTTATCTATTTAGTTATCTATCTATCTATCTATCTATCTATCTATCTATCTATCTATCTATCTATCTATCTATGTTTTCTATTTATGCTTTCTTCCCATGGGCAGAGAACGACATACCTGGAATGAGAAGATATTTCACTGAGGTCTCCCATGCTGCCCTCGGCGGTGTTGCTGACGGAGATGGCAGAAGGATAGCTATGAACAGCATAGAGCTTGGGCTGCTCCTCCTCAGGACCAGGCACTTCTGCGGAGTCAGCCCACTGCTCTGCCCGACTATGCATCATGGACCTGCTGCCTGTCAGATGCAGGGGGCCCATCATGGATGTGGACATGCAGGGGGTCGTATCGATGCCACTGTCGGTAGAGGCTCCTTTAATATAGGTTAATCCCAGCAATTCAGGGTCCATCAGGTCTCCAGAACCAAAATGCTTGTCATCACTGTTGCTGGATGTGTTACTTGAGAGGGTGTTACTGCTAGAATGACTGGAACAATTTTTGTCTCCAATCTTAAAAGAGGGAAAAGAGAAAGCATTTTTAACCTTTTTATTCCATTATATAAATTATGTTTGTAGACTATTTTTATTCTAAATACCTATTAATAATTGATTATTTTATAATATAAATATAATTAAGATATAAATATAAATATTTTATATATCTGGAGAATATTTGGATTTATATGATATAATAACATTATATAAAATATAATACACATTCTATAAATCCAATTACTACCCAAATAATCAAACCCTGCTCAACTCCCACTGACAAGACTTAAAAAACAACAACTTTGGGTAAAGAGCATCAGATATCAGGTAATCAATCAATAAGGAATAGTCAGGTGGCTCAGGGGATGGAGAGCCAGGCCTAGAGATGGGAGGTCTTAGGTTCACACAATGTAAGTCACTTCACCTTGCCAGCCTAGCCCTTATGACTCTTCTGCTTTGGAACCAATATTTAGTATTGATTCTAAGATGGAAGATCAGAGACAAAAAGCTAACCTTTTATTAAGCACCTACAATGTGCTAGGGACTGTGATAAATAAATGGTGGTGTTTTAATACAGCCAACAGGTTGCAAAAATAAAAATCATAAAACAGTGAACAAGCTTATTTCAAAAAAGAATATGCCCTCTCAAAGTCCTCCCAATTTCCTCCACTTTAGACTGTCACAAAATAAATGTTTCCTCTTTTGCGGGCAGAGGATAGTCGTCTGAGCACAAAGC
>NC_058133.1:155604313-155612855 GCF_016433145.1 Gracilinanus agilis | reverse complement strand
GATGGAGAGCCAGGCCTAGAGATGGGAGGTCTTAGGTTCACACAATGTAAGTCACTTCACCTTGCCAGCCTAGCCCTTATGACTCTTCTGCTTTGGAACCAATATTTAGTATTGATTCTAAGATGGAAGATCAGAGACAAAAAGCTAACCTTTTATTAAGCACCTACAATGTGCTAGGGACTGTGATAAATAAATGGTGGTGTTTTAATACAGCCAACAGGTTGCAAAAATAAAAATCATAAAACAGTGAACAAGCTTATTTCAAAAAAGAATATGCCCTCTCAAAGTCCTCCCAATTTCCTCCACTTTAGACTGTCACAAAATAAATGTTTCCTCTTTTGCGGGCAGAGGATAGTCGTCTGAGCACAGAGCGCAGACATGTTGTCACTGTCCAAATGGCCATAAAATAAGAGATATAAGCAAGGACAGTGTACACAAACGGAAATAGGCAGGCAATTTATAGGGGCAAGGCTTGGTTTCAATGGGAGTGTGCTCCCATGACTTATGTAGTAGAGATGATCGTAGGAACACAGTATTTAGGTGGTCAGTCTGACTCTCTTTGATAGAGAAAAGACCAGGATTCTGGCTCTGCTCGATCAGAAGCACTTATGATTACAACTCCAGGTGTACGGAGCTTTAAGTTCTTTAACCTGTGTCCTTTAAGCATCCTAGTGAGGTTGGTGCTATCATTATGGCCATTTTACTGATGAGAAAATATGATTAGAGAAATTAAGTGACTTGCCCAATGTCACTGCTAGTACTTGATTGGGGAAGAGATTTGAGCCTGGGTTTTCCCAAGTCCAAGTCGAGCCCTCAATCCATATTGTCTTTAGAGGAACTGGAGCAAATAGTGCAAAAGAAAGGATTTTATTTTCTCTAATCTGGCAATGCTCATTACCATTACGGCCTCCATCTCCAAGGCCAAGGGAATATAGTAGGCCTGGGAGCCAATTAACGAATGACGACCAAAATTGGGAAAGGATCTTGCCATTAATCTATTTTTAAAGTAGTTTGCCCTTGATTCCTCCTAGATCTTTAAATAAGTCTCAATGATCTTTTTAGCAGATGTCATTATTTCTAACATTCTCCCAGTGCTTAAACTACAAGAGGGGCTTAGAAATTTAAGGTATGATAAACAAAATAAAACTGGACAGAGTAAGGTTTTGTCTTTCATTCCAGTAAGAAAGATTATTCAGCCAGGTGGATGCTTATGGAATGTACTTGGCTGCTGAACATCTGCATCTTTCTTAAGATTTCATAAAGACAAATCAAGACAGTGATGGCTATTTCACATTTTTCATTTATGTAATTTGGGGTTCAATGGCTTGTGTGGGCAACTTCAAGGCATAAAGACTTGGGTTCTAATCTCTCCTGAGATAGAGCCTGGTCAGATGTGGAAGACACTCGAGTCATCCCTTGCATCCAGGGCCATCTCCACTTCTCCAGATTTTTGTCTTACTAACTGCAGAGAGAGAGGCTGACAACTTTGTGCAACTCTTCCATGCTTAAATCCAATTAACATTTGAGTGGAGACATCATCAATGATGCCATCGGTCCTCTTTGAAAATGAAGGACAAACAACAACTAGCTTTCTGAGCCTGGTCAAGTAACGTAGTGGTCATATGCCTTAGGACTGACTTACTAAATTTTAATCAGTCCATGGTGAGAGTAAGTTTATTCATCGTAATATAATCACAATTCTATTGTGTAGTCACTCCTGGGATACCTTTATTTTAAAATTTACTTCTGGAAAAATATGGTAATAACTAAGAACAGAGGGACTCTCTTTTTATGCTTACTTATAGTATGTGTTAATTTTGCCTTTATATCAATAAGTTTCTTCTCATGCACTGATGATCTTAAATGATGATTATTTGATCTCAAGTTGTACTGGAGAACTTTCTAATATGTATTTTGCTCTTTTTTTTAATTAAAAAAGTGTTTACCTTAAAAAGAGGAGTGGTTAGAAGACAGAATATTAGTTTTATATATATATATATATATCCAGTTATAGGAATAGGAAGGCTGCAGTTCTGTTTTTAGCCCCAACTTTTGTGACCTTGGGCAAGTTATTATTTCTCTAAAGCCTAGAATTCACCTCTATAAAATCAGAATAAAAATACTGTTCTTTTTTTTTTTATTTCTTCCCTTTGAAGGCTACCTGTAAAAATGAAGAGTTATCTTTTAAGGACTTAGCCTTAAAGTCTCTATGTAATATGGATTATTACATAGCAATTTAATCTACGAATAAAATGACTTACATGAGAAAGCTTATTTGGAGAGTCTTTGCAACTTCCTTCTTTCTGGAGGGCTCTCTCCTTATAGGAACTCAACACTTTGGAAGATGGTCCATGCCATTTGGTTTCTGCCACAAATAAAGAAAAGATTTAAGTTCCCAATGTCTAAGTTTAGGAAAATTCTCAAGGTAAAGAAAGATACCAGCAGAACAAATGAGCGGGTGGGGAAGCAGAGGAACATGATATTCAAGAACTTCGCGGTCTCACCAAAATGGACTCTTCATAAAATATTTATGGCTATCAGAGTAATTTCTACTTCCAACACTACCGCCACAGCCAAACCACAGCTCCTATCCCGTAGTTCCCCGACTCGGATAGTTCCTTGGGGGAGAGGTCACATCTCATTCATCTTTATGTCCCCCTTGGTGACTGCACCACTTCATTAGGTGGTTTGAGGAAAAAGGCTTGGGAAATCTTTAGGGGCCAGAAAGTGGGAGGACTAGTGGCTGTTAATAAATGCTTGGTTAACATCTACTGGATGAATGGACAAGCAAACAGCGGAAGTCCTTAATGAACTGTGTGGTGAATATCATTACCAGAAAGTCTAGTTCCTTCCATAATTTCTTCTCGCTCCCTGGTTCCTTCACACTCCAGTGGACCGGAACTCTGGTGTTCGTGGAGTAAAGGAGACTGGCACCTAAAGAAAAATAGAGAAATTAAGGCTCTTGTTTTCAAGTCAAACCAACCCATAATCATGACCATTCTTTACGTTTCAAGTTTCTAAAATGATCATGAAAAGGAAACCCTACTTAGAAGCTATTTCCTCATTAACCAAAAAAAAAAAAAAAAAAAAAAAAAAAAAGTATATGCCTGTCAGATCAAGCCCAACAAGGGAGTTAAATGTGTCTTGAAGTCTGTAAAACTTTCCTGAATTCACCGAATGGTCAGTCAGTAAGACCATGTGGGAGTTATAAAAGGCTAAATAACTAGAGTCACATGATGAATCTGTGGCAAAATATAGCCAGATTCATCCAGTGTGCATTTTCTATTTAGCTGTCTTGATTTTGTTGCTTCCTTTAAAATTAATCATATTTGAAGGCAGGAGGGAAAATATTTGATTGTTTTTTTGGGCAAGAGAGAAGTAGGCCCAAATAAGAAAACTCTAAACAAAATCCAAATTTAGAAAATAATTTAAAAATATATCAGAGTACAAAAAGGCTGTGAAGAAAAGGCTTATATTAAAAGTTTGTCAAATGAGATATTTGTAAAGCATTTTGCAAACCTTTAAAGGCTATGTAAATGCTTGCTATTATTATTAGTTAGGAAATGAGTACTTTAAAATGTTCCTCTATTTATATAACTAATTTATGTATAGTTTTCAGGAAATCATGAATCTTTCACACAAAGTAAAATAAACAAAATCTTAGAATCCAAATATCTAATTCCACAGACCATAGAAAAAAGCAAAAGGAACGGATACAGAGCTTTTCTTTTGCACATGAAAACAGAATAACATAAAACCTTTCCTCTCATGCTAATATTTGACTTGGTCATTCTCTAAATCTTTCCTTTAAAATGGCAGAGTTTAGATTCTGTTGCAAAGCAACATGCCAACACAGAGTTATTAGTACAATTCCTACTCTGCAGAAGTCTCACTAGATGAGCATTTTTTTCCATTTTCTTCCCATGAAATTTATTAATGTTTTCTCTGTGTTATTAACATCAATCAATTCAGCTGTCACTATGTTCACAATGAACCATATGACTTTGCTCCAGTCTGCTCCTAGACACTATGCATATACGACCAAGGATATTTTATAGCCAAACGTGCCAAAGCAACAACATTCTGCTGCTTGGATAACATGTCAAATTCTAGGGGGCTGTCACACACCAAAACCACTTTCTATAATTTTGAGCAGTATCTTAATGGAAAAAACTACATTAAAGAAAGTTGGGAGTTTACTCCTCTAGTATTTAAATGAAAGCTACCAATGGCTGGTCTTTCTGGTTCCCCTACAGGCTTAATTTTCAATTTTAAGTTTTAATTTGACTTAAATAAAAAAAAAAGGAGGAAAAAGTCTCCCACTCACCCAAAGAAACAAACCAAAAAAACTCCACCCCAAAACCAAGTGGGCTCTGAATGCTTCCCTGGCAGTGAAATGTCATTTTTTTTAAAGTGTGATTAAATCTAATTTAGAAAATAGGGGCCTACTAATGCAATAGAAAATCATCAATACCCGTCATATCCCACTTGCTGTCTCCAGTGGCTACTCCCGCTGGGTCCTGGGTCACTGGAAGATGACTGGTTGCTCGGGGAACTTCTGTAATGTTGACTAGAATCATTAACAGTGCACTGAGGTATTTGTGGAGTTTCAACATCTTGACCTGACCTGTTTTGTTTTACAAATAAATTCTTTTTTTTTTTAATTTACAAAGAGAGAAACATGTTACGATGAAAAAAAGGGGAAAAAAAAGAAAACCCAAACCATTCAGAACAGGATAATTAAGCCATAAGCAATTAAGAGTTGATTATAATGAGATATGTCAGTTGCTTTATAGTTGGGAATGTTACAGTGAAAAGAAATATGTTTAGAAACAAAACCACCCTTAATCACCTACAGAACTCGGTATAAAGATTCATGTGAAATGCTGAATATAAGAAAATAGGAACAGAAGAAAAGAAAAGATTGTAGAATTGGGATAAGAACAGCACCAATAGGTTTTTCATTACACTTTATGGTATTCTGGTGAGCTCTATTCATTTTCAAATGATCATCACTGTTCATTGTAATCCTGTTTCACTGAGAGTACAATTTGCCCATGAAACACAAAAATGAGTTAATGCTGTGCGTAGGCACAAAAACAGATAGCAAATTCTTTTGCTACAAGATCTATTCTAGACATTATTTTATTTATTTATTTTTACTGTATGCCACCATAACCTAAAAAATAAATGAAGCTTATCCTTCATTTTCCTTCAATAGAGGGTTTTATTTTGCATGTGGAGATCAAGTTAAGTTGATGGGTCACTCTCCTGGATTGTCTACATGTATCTCTGGTGTGGAAGAGTCACTAAATTCCATGTGTCTTTAAGTGAACCAGATTCAATGCTCTTCCTTGGGCAGAGAGAGTCTAGGGAGAATGTGAGTCTCTTGAAGTTTAATGAATAAGGAAAGAGAAAAGAAGAGTAAGAGAACATTTGGCAAATCAACACGTAGAAGGCTCTCTTATCAATGACCACACTTCATACACAGCCTGTCAACGTTGTCTGGAGAAACAGAATACTTTAATGAGAAGAGGCACAGGGAAGAAATACTTCCAAGCTTCAAGAATAATAAACATTAAGAAGAGGAGTTGAATAGATCCTTCACAAATAAACTAACTTTATTTTGCTATTTAGTGAGGTGCCCGAGCCTGTATATATTTGTTCAGATGAATTAATATGATACATATATACATACTCACTCACCTACTATGTATGTGTGTGTGCTTGAATATATATACATATATATGTCTGTGTCTGTGCATATATGTGTATGTATACAAATCTCTGTGTAAATATACATATATATATATATACACAATAAAAATTTTAAAGTTACACAAGTTAAAAATTCTACCTATTCCATAACATTTCAAGAATATAGTTACAAGTTTTAAAGACATACATTCCTTATCACTGACAGTAATTTACTTCAAATTATAATTTTTAAAAAACTTTACTCTGTTTGATTTGAAGAAGGAAAGGAAAGAATAAGGATTCCTGACGATCAGAAAAATTCTTGCAATTGTGCCCAAATTATGATAATGGGATTCAGTTATTATTTTGCAGAAGATAGTTCTGTTTATTTATCCTTTTTACTTACCTACCTAGGATAAGAGTTTCCAGTGTATCTAACCCAGGATGCTCAGAGCACAAATAACCTAGCAGTTTCTTAAAGACTCTGCTTTGGGAAGCAATCTGGTTTTGGGGTAGTTTCTGGTTCCCTACTATGGATGACCCTCCCACCCCCTACCCCCACCCCAGGCTCCTTCTGACCTTATTAGCCCATCTGTCTGGATCACTTTTTTGAAGAAGCTAATTTATGAATGACTGAAGCAAAGAAAAGTCCCATCCTAGAAAAAGGAAACAGGAGAAACTCAAGAATGAAGGATTTTACCTTGTGCCATCTGGCAACTTTCTGTCAAAGGATGTGCTGCGAGGAATAGCGGTCTGGGCCTGCTGGAGAAGCTGCTGGCAAGGCAGACGGTCAGATGTTCCCAGGATCGGGGAGGCACGAGACAGAGGCTGCCCAGCAGGAGTCGGGACCCGGTGCCAAGTCGTATTCCTCCTGAAAGGGGTTTTGTACTCACAGGGGGTACCTTCGCTGTCGAGTTTATATTCCACCATCGGGATTCGGCAGAGCTCAGAACATCCCCTGTAGAACCAAGAGGAGGTGTGGAGTCACACACATTCCTACACTCATCTATTTGGTCTGATCATTTCCTTCCAAGGATCATCCTCTGCCCAGGAGAGAAAACCACCATTGCAGGTGGCATTGTGAATCTCACCCAAATGAAATCAGAAGGTTCTAAATTCCTTATTTGTATTCTAGTTTCAATGATCAGTGCTTAGAGATGTTATACGGTCATTCCTCAACAAAATAAAAACCACCCAACCATTAATTTATGAAATAATAACTACCTGGTTCAGTACAGAGTTGTATAAGCATCTTTGCTCCCTCCCATGACTGGCCCCAATCTTTTACAAAACTCTAGCTATAATAATAAAAATAAACATTTATAGAGTACTTCTTATCTTGCCAGGCACTGCTAAGTATTTTAAATTTATTATCTCCTTTGATCCTCACAAGCTAGGGAAGTAGGGGCTATTATTATCCCCACTTTACAGATGATACCAAGGCAAAGAGAAGTTAAGTGATGTTAACTTGAAATCTGAAGACCCCAATTTTGCCCCTGTCCCCTGAGAACTCAACCTGAGGGATGTCCCAGACTCACTCATTTCAGACTGAACAATAGACCTTAAAATAAGGTCTGAACTACTGATCAGTCTGAAATGGATGATTCAGGGACTTCAGGGGCAAAATTGGAATCTTCCGATTTCAAGTTGACAGCGACTTGCCTAGGGGGCACACTGCGGGTCTTTCGGATGAAGATCCTGGCACTGTACTCAATGCTGCCTCTACTATTGACAATCTAAAGCCTAACTAGTTCCTAGGAGCAGTGGAGGTAAAGTGTAATAACAGAAAAGCTAGGTTCAAGCCCAGACTCTTATCATTTATTAGCAATGTATCTATAGACCAGTTGCTTTACTCATTCTCCATTTTCTTCTTTATAAAATGGTGATCTAAAAACTTATTTGAAAAAAGTTGTTTTAAAGAAGCTCTTTGCAAACTCTAAAGTACCACTTAAATGTGAGCTAATTGGATGGGAGGAAGAATCTAAATGAACAACAAATATATTTATAGATACTCAATCAATTAATAAACATTTATTAAGTACTAAGTGCCAAAGCACTATGCTAAGCTCTAAGGATACAAAGGGAGGCAAAAGTCAGCCTGCCTTCAAGGAACTGATATTCTAATAGAGGAGTCCATATGTAGACAAATACATACAGAGCAATCTGTGCACAGGATAAAAAGGAAATAATTATCCGAGAGAAGGCACTAGAATTGAGAGGCATTGTGAAAGGCTTCCAGTGAAAGATGGGATTTTAACTAGGCTTTAAAGGAAAGTAAGGGTTGACTATTTTAGAAAAAGAAATGAAAAATGAAAAAGTATATAACACTGAATGTGAGACTGTTTCAACCATTATACCATGACTTAAAAAGAGAACATTAATCAAAGCCCCAAAAAGTTTTCTAGTTCCATGATAGTCTGTTTTGAACTTCTCTAATCGATTTGGCATATACTATGTTTTTAAGTAATCTGTGTTTATAGTCCTATCTGATAGACTATAAGCTCCATGAGGACAAGAACTGTATTAAATAAATTGTTACCACCACCCCGTCCTTAGTATTCTGTGTATAATAGGCACTTAATTGTTTTTGCTGTTGAAGAATGGGTGATATTAAACAGTCATTCTTTTCCTTCACAAAAAATGACATAAAAATGAAGAATATGCCAATAAAATTTGGGAACATGAGAAAATACTTGGATAAATTTCCAAATTTCTTATCATACTCATAGAATTTATAAGAATACCAAATACTGGCTTCCCTGGCTTCTTTCAAGTCTTAATTAAAGACCCATCTTCTACACCCCCCCCCTCTCTCTCTCTCTCTCTCTCTCTCTCTCTCTCTCTC
>NC_058133.1:155449043-155601313 GCF_016433145.1 Gracilinanus agilis | reverse complement strand
ATATATATATATATATATATATATATATATATCCCAATCCTCCTTAATCTTAGCAACTTCTCTCTGAGATTACCCTCAATTTATCCTATATGTATATATCTTATTTGTATTTTCTTTCCCTTATTAGACTGTGAGATACTTCAGAGGAGAACCTTCTCCATTCCTTTCTTTGTTTCTCCAGCATTTAGCAAAGTGTTTGACACATAGTAGGTACTTAATAAGTAATTGTTGACAGAATACTTACAATGTTGTATAATGATTCCAGCTTTTAGTAAGATATCATAAGTTTTTTTTTAAATTACCCATCTCTGAAAAAAAAACCCTTTATATATAGAACATCCATCTATTTAAAACCAATACACTCTTTCCTTGAAATATCATCCAGGTTTTTCCAAGACCTCTGAACTGCATGTTTGTCTTAGAATGTCCTCAGAAGGCTCTATCAGTGATGAGACAACAGTATAAAAACACTCAGAATCTATTCAAATGTAAGGGGAAAAAAAGAATGAGAAGACAATATTCAAATTTTGTCTTCTTCCTTTGTGGCTTTTGTCTCCTTCTCCTCTTTGGCAGAAACCACCCCAATCTCCCAAATTCCCTCAGTCTCTGCCAACAGAGCCTCCATTGGGCTCCCCTATTGTTCCCTTGGCCGCTGAAGCCTTCATAACCACTACCACCATCATGACTACCGCCATGACCTCCAAAACCAATGGGATTGGCCTAGTCCAGATTAATTTGTTTCCATCAATCTCCCCATCTTCCATGACCTCCTTAACAGTTTTTACATCTTCTTGTGAGCTGAAGTCCACAAAACTGAACTCTTCAGGCAACCCTGTCTCCCTGTCTGTGACTCTTCTAGCATCAACATCATCAAGAAATTAATCTTTTAGTGTCCCCCTCCTCCCCCCGGTTGTGTTTTTGGACAGACCTTTAATGAACAAAGTTTTGTAGAACTGACTCCTTGGTGCTGCATTTGCTATCTTCTCTCCCTTTACATCCAATAGGATGGCTCTACTTTTAATTTCTATGTTGTTACAAGAATTCAAAGCTTCTTTCACATTTTGCAATAGAGACAGTTTGAATGAATGCATATCCTTTGGTATGCCTTGGCTGCTCAACATTGTCTTCTTAAACACTTCCTGCAAACTTTCTTCAGGGGTGCTGTAGCAGAAATTATTCAACACCACTGTCTTTGAGTCTGCTGGTTTGCTGTCATTCCCACTCCAGGAATTATTCTTTCCATCTCTTGAGTTCTCTTGTCCTTTTCTCCCCTGTATATTCCAGAATGAACACTTGCCCATCAATCTTTGGCTTCTTCTTCCTCTTCCAAGGCTTCAATCCATGTCTGCTTCTGGCTTAAATTCAAGGCAGGCCATTCCTTTCGGTGTTCCATCCTTGGTGCCAACCAGTAATTGCTCAGTAATATCTTCAAACATTTCTTTGAGTTCCTCCTGAGTTACTGTATAAGGCAGATTCTGGATGAAGAATATCCTTGCATGTCAACTGTTTTGTTCTCTTTTGCCTCTACTGATTGCATTTCAGAGCTAAGAACTTTGAAGTCACTGAGTGCCAGAGCTTTTTCCATGTCTTCAGTTGATTCAAATCCCACAGAGGTAAACTTCCTGGTGGTGCCAATGTAGACATCCACAATGGTAAGGTCCTCTTTTTTTGCAAAGAAGTCTGTGATGCCAAGTTTTTAAACTCAGAAGTGGTTTTGTTGAAATTCAGGTTACCAGTGAAGAGACTAAAATATGTAAATACTTCAGCTTCCAATTTCTTTTTTTTGGCTTTGAGGGCTTTCTGTTTACCCATTTCCTTTTTCCTAGTGCTTCTCTGATGGGCGCTTCCTCTTCTTCTTCATCATTTTTCTCTTCTTTCTTCTCCTTTCTCTAATTCCTTGGCTTTTCCAGCTTTCCCAGGAGTGACTTTCAGCAAAATGGCCTTCCTTTGGCAGGTGCAATATCCATAGCTTCTTCTGCAGTCATCCTCATCTTCTTCATCTTAATCCCTAGCATCTTCCTTCTCATTTTCAGAGTCATGCTTGGTGGGAGCTACTCCTATTTTTGTGGCCATAATGGCTAGTCTAATTTTATATATACTTAAATATGGCAATATCTTTGCCAAGAAAATTCCAAATGGGATTACAAAGAGTCAGATATGACTGAAACAAATGAACATCACAAGACCCTCCACTACTTGACCCCCAACCATTTTCAACATTGTTTTCAATAGAACATAGAGACAACCAAAATTGTCTAGTCAATTATCGCTGCACATGCTTTAATGCCTTCCCCCAAAAAACTTTAACCTTTGCTTGGAACTCCTTTCCCCATACATTCCTTCTACCTCTCAAGGCTCAGTTCAGATGACACCTTCTCTAAACAGCATCCTGTGACATAATTTGTGGAATCAGAGAGAGAAAGGGCCCAGTATCATTCCTCTTGTGATTTAAGTGACCTCATCTTTAAATGAATTTCTGTTTCCATGTAGAGTGGAGCAGTCAGGGCTATTCTCTCATGCTTAGGCTGCTTCTTCTATCACAAGAGTCTAAAGTGCTGATCACGGAGAAAAACAAACAAAACAAAAAGAGCTACCAGAATGGAGGGCCAGGAGACAAATAACTGAGAAGCAAGCTTTTGCTCTCTCTTATGGAAGTAGATTTTAAAAACTTCCTTTTCAATTTCTCTAGAAATCTCAAGATATGATCACCTCTAGTCTAAAATTCCTTTTCCAGACATTTCCTAATGTGAAGTCATCTAGAAAGCCAAGAAAGAAAGGCTGAAAGGAAATAGATTAAGGATGGAAAACCAAACCTCTGGCCTGCTTAAAATCCTGGTCTTCTCCACATTCAAAAGCCTAAAGAAATATCTTCTTTTTCATTCAGAAAGGAGATTCTTTTAAACCTTAAAAGGGATGGTAAAAAAGGGAACTGAATAATTCTAATTGAAGATTAAGTGATTGCTGTTTGGTACTGCTAATTCAGTTAAGTGGTAATTCAATTAATATTCAATTTTAACATATTATGACAGTTTCCCTTTTTTTCCGATTCCAATCACTATCTCAGTTTGTCTTTGGGTGAGAAGTATGTCCAAGGGCTTGGAAGGAATAGTGAAGGTGAGGAGAGGTCACTTATGCTAGTTGGTACATTTTTCTCTCTAAACTAGCAATTCTTAAATTATGTTAAATTAGTTTTAAAAAAGAGTTTCTGAAAGACTTGTGCCTAAAATGCATAGTATTTTCCTTTGACTTATTCTCTGAACACAACAAACTGTCCGGTTCCATTTCAATACAGTTTGTTACCTGAACCAATTAACTGTCCTTTTCTCTTCTTCATTTCTACTCTAATTCCTAATTAAGAAAAGACTTGAAATTAGAGCTTGCTAACCTAAAATATTTTCTCTAAGTCAACTAACTTCTTCCTTCTGAGGTTTTTAGTAACAATAAAGCTGTCTTTTTTATGTTTCTTAAAATTTGTGAGCTGTGAAGTTTGATCCTCTAAACACCAAAAGTGTTTACTGTTTATGTGAATCATCTCAGCCAGCCATCAGAGTTGGAAAAGATCTTTGTCCAAGTCCTGAGGTCCAAAGGTAGAATTCCAAAATGCCGAGCCACAGCCATGACAACAACCCATGTTTCATGTTTTTTGGGGCTTTCCCTACCCTGGTTTAACTCTTTTCATCATTCTTTCTATCATTCAACTTCTGGAAGGTATAAAGAGTATCTTAGATCTCATTATATCCCAAGTGTCTACAGTAGCAGAGCACAACAAAAATATGTGACTGAACCACCTGAGCCACATTGGAGCTCTCTCCAAATCATGCCTTTCACCACTAACTGCCAAATTGGCACAGTGCTCTCTTTCTGCATCATCTTTTGCCTCTGCCCTTTTCTCTGCCACTCTCAGAGACCCCATCGTAGTTCAGACCTTGTTCATCTTTCTCTTCCCTGGAACACCAAAAATAGCCTCTCATTGGGTCTCCTTTCTTCCAGGCTCCCACCTCTCTAATCCATTCTCCACATAGCTACCCAATGACTATGGCACTCCTTCTCAGACCAAGAAGTTCCAGTGGCTCCCAGCTGCCACCAAGATGAAATATAATCTCTTTACCTTGACATTTAAAATCCTCCCCATCTGGCTCTCATCTGCTTGCTTCTGGGCACATTAGGCATTACAACCTTACAGACACTCCATGGTCTAGCAAATGGGCTTGCTTGCTCTTTCTCATCAACAGAATCCCATTCCCTGGGTCCATGCCTTTTTCCAGTCTATTTTTTCCCCTTGCTCTCACAGTGTCTAAGTCCATTCAGAGATGAGCTCAAGGGACATCTAGTATATGAGGCCTTTCTCATTCCCTCTGCAATAACTAGTGGTTCCCTGAAATGGTTTTGCATGTACCTTGTATGTGCTTATAGTCTTTACCAACACATGAATGGACTGTTTCTCCTGTTAAAATATAATATTCTTGACAGCAAGAGATTTATTTGGTTTTTATTTTATTTTCAGCATCTGACATCACTGACTCGCCCTGAGCTGATCACTGTAAGGTTTGTTCAACCAAGCTGAAGCTGAAAAAAAAATATGAACATGTCACACAATCAACAAAAAATTTAGGGCTAACTCATATGGACTTCTAAGCCCTCGGAGGCGCATTTCTTACTCAGCTTGATGGCTCCCAGAGATGCATTTCTTGATGCTCTCTTTTCCTATATTCAATAGATCAGTAAAGTACTTAAGTTCTTTTAGTCTGGAAAAATATATTTTATGTCATTTACAGTCACCCTTGGGTTTCCACTAACAAGTTACACACCACAAATAGCACCATTAACAAGTTCAGAGTCAGCTCACCAAGCCAATTACTCCAGTTTGTCATTCCAAGATGAAGTCCGGGGAAGTTTTGATATTGGAGTGTTAAAAGGCAAGCATTTTCAGGTTTAATATGCTTATATATGAAGCAGTCAGCATTAAAAGCCCTGAGACCTTTCTAGTCTCATTCTAGAGTTAACAAAGGACTTTCTAAGATGTTCCTCCTTTAAGGAACTATATGAAGCTTTTAAAAAATTACAGCATAATACTCCAGAGGAAAGCAGAGAGGCTTTTGTACATACTGATTCTGAACCAGCTGCCTCAACAGTCACATAAAAAATCTGCTTTTAAATGCAATAGAATGATGTCTCTCTCAGCCTATCTGTTGAACTTTCATTTACAGTGAGCTCACAAATCCACTGTAATTGGGAATGCCAAAATAGCTTAACCATAGCATGACTATTTTCTCCTTTGTGCTTAAATAAAAAACCTTTTAATTACAGAAACAAGCAACAAGAAATAAAAAATAAACCCTCCTTAGTTTTACAAAACACAAAAGATATACAAAGAATCAAATCTTGAAATTCCCATTAACTTATATGCCTGCATTAAAATCCAAACATGTTATCTCATAATGGTGAGGTGAACCTTTGTTTTTTTTTTTAACTTACCTTCCATCTAGAATCAATAATTGTATGTTGGTTCCAAGGCAGAAGAGTGTTAAGGGTTGGCCAATAGGAGTTAGGTTAAGAGCTGGGAAGCAATTAAGGTCAAATTTGAACCAAGCACCCACCCATCTTTATTTAGGCCCCACTCTAACTCCACTGAACCACCTGGCTGTCCCCATGACCCTTTACTCTTGAAGGCTAAGTCAGCAGTGCAGTTTCTCACAGGGGTTGCTTGACAATTAAAAGGGAGCTCAGCTGTTGGGAAAGCTGATCACCAGAAGGGCAACCTTCAGGGGAAGAACTATTTCTGGTGATGGCAACTCATGAAGACCATCCATTAAAGTAGGGAGGAGATGAAATCTGACCTGGTGAAAGGAATGACCACAACAACTGAATCACGCATCCTTCTGAGTCGTTGAAAGATTTCCTCAAAAGTGATTTCTCTCGCTATTCAACTCTCAACTATGCAGGGCAATAGAGAGGGATCGATAGCTTCATTTCTCAAGTAGGAAAAACTCTAAAATAGCAGCTATTTGACTTTGGAATAAGAGGTATATTTTCTAGTTCTTTCCTTGTAATTTCTGTCTTATCTACTTTAGTAGAAAATCAGTTTTCTTTATACAGCTGACATCTACAAGTATTTAAATTTAACTCATTATCTCTCTTGAACCTTAGTATAAAAAAGTATCTGTATGATACTAGGGAAGTTATTTTAAAAAAGGGCCTCAGTTTCCTCACCTGTAAAACAAGACATCTGTACTAGATTTATCTGTTCATTCATCTATTCATTTACTAGTCTTTTCAAGTTCTAGATTTATGACCCTCTGATTTCCAAATATCTGTAAGACATTTCTAGCTAGACTTCTCATGGGTTCCCTAATCACAACATATCAGAATGTCCCCAATGAAAACTTCTCCATTCCTGCTGAAGATCAATCCCTATAAGACAAAACAAAACTTCCTGGGCTTAAAAACCTGGCATCACCTTGGATTTTTCCCTCTCACTCACTGCTCCCCAAACACTTCCTAAAAGTGGTCAATTCTACAACCAAAGCATCTCTTGCATCTGATCATGTCTCTCCACTATTGGTCTGTCCGCTATTGGTTCAATTTATACTTTCTTCCTATCTCACACAGTCCTGTATAATAATCACCTAATTGAGCCCACTGCCTTCATTCTCTGTTTCTTAAATCTATCCTTTACATAGCTTCTGAAATTATTTTCTTAGTGTAAAGTTTATACCTTTATACAGAAAGGTAAACTGCCAAAGTCATAATGCCTAGAACCTCAGTCTCTTTCCTTGACACTTCTGTACTTCTTCCATTATATTCTGTGGTTGTTTTAATAAGTCTGATTCCCTGTGACTCCTTTTTTAGGTTTTTGGTTTTTTTTGCAAAGATACTGTGGTTTTCTATTTCCTTTTCCAACTCATTTTATAAATGAGGAAACTAAGAAAAAGAGGGTTAAAGGTTAAAATGTGTCTGACTTTCTGACTTCAGATCCAACACTCTGTTCACTTGTTCATTATATACACTAAAAGAGTTAGAAAGATACTACTACCATACAGAAGGAAGAGTGGCACAGAGCTAGCAAACTGTCTTTGCCCACTGCTGTTCTTTGCATTACAAAACATTTCATCTTTAGGTCAATCTCAGTTTCTTAATTCAAAAGACAAGGCAAGATGAAGTTTCCACTTTTTTTGCATAAAATGAGAAAGTGGGGTACATTCAATTCCTTCCTGACCCTTCTCATGCCTAGTACTGACCCAGATCTGGATTTGGTTGTACTGTTTTGTTTTTTTTTTGTTTTTTAGTGGGAGGAAAGGAGAAAGCCAGGGTGATTGGCTGTTTAAGCTTTTGACTGTAAAACGTTTCTCTGGGAGCTGTCATGAGGACAATAGTCTCTAATAAGGCACTCTCAAAGTTTGATATTTAGAGGAAAAATCTTAAATAAATGAACCATGACCCGAGGCTTCTGCTGAGAATCTGAGTACTATATTATGCTTGAAAATAGAACACAGACAGAATCGAGCAATTTCCAACATCTTAACTATGCCAAACATACACGTAAATTATCTTTTCCATTTCTTTAATTGGTACCCTGCTGCCCTCCAAAGAACTCCACTCAAAAAAATTTGATTTAAAAAAGAGTTAATTTTATTATTCTTATTCTTCAGAACTAGCACATGATCTGGTGCTCAATCAAATGCCACTTATAACTAGGTGGCACACTGGCTAGATTAGTGTGCCAAAGCTGGAGTCAAAAAGACCCATTCTTCCTGAATCCCAATCAGGGCTCATATACTCATTAGCTGTGTGACCCCAGGCAAGTCACTTTCTCCTGCTGACCTCAGTTTCTTCATCTGTAAAATGAGCTAGAGAAGGAAAATGGCAAACCACTTCAGTATCTCTGCCAAGAAAACACCCAATGGGACTATGAGGACTCAGACATGACTAAACAAAAAATTAAGACAAATCCTAAATATTTGATTGGGGAATGAGTAAACAAATTGTGGTATCTGATGGTGATGGAATATTATTATGCTGAAAGAAATAATGACCTGGAGGAATTCCATGTGAAGTGGAACAACCTCCAGAAACTGATGCAGAGCAAAACCAGGAGAGCATTGTACACTGTGGCACAATCAAATGAAATGGACTTTCCTACTAGCAGCAATGCAATGATCCAGGACAATCCAGAGGAACTGAGGAGAAAGACCACTATCCATTTCCAGAGAAAGAACTATGGGAGCAGAAATGCAGGAGAAAAACATAGGATCAATCACATAGTTCGATGGGGATGTGATTGGGGCTTTGATGTTAAAAGATCACTATACTGTGAATATGAATAACATGGAAATAGGTTTTGAACAATGATACGTGTTTAACACAGTGGAATTGCTAGTTAGTTCTGGGAGAGGGGCAGAAAAGAATGGGAAGGGGCTTGGGGGAGGGAATCATGAATCATGTAACCATGGAAAAATATTATAAATTTTAGAAAAAAGAAAAAAAGGATGGATGATACATAACAGCAAACTTCTAAAGGGGACTTTCTCCTTTAGAAATGAGGAGGCACACGTAAAGTAAGCATGAAAGACTAATCTCTCCAGGACATGTCGCTGCAGGCTGCCATATGTGTTTTGTACCTCCTTTTGGAGGCATTATTATGTCTGCTTCTTGTGTGCTTCTCCTATATCCACTATCAGAAACACCACCAAGAGATAAGAGGACATTGTGGGAAAAGTATTGGATTTGGAGTCAGAGGACCTGGGTTCAATTTCAGGCTCTTCCCCTTGATTCCTGATGCCTCTGTGATTCTGTGAGCCTTCTTTTTCTACCTGTAAATTAAGGGGTATTGTTGTTTAGTTGTAGCAGTTGTATCCAACTCATTGTGAGCCCATTTGGATTTTTTTTTCAAAGATTCTAGAGTGGTTTGTCATTTCCTTATCCAATTCATTTTACAGAAAAAGAAACTGAGGCCAATAGAGTTAAGTTCCTTTTCCAGGGTCACACACTTAAGGAAAAGGCTGGGACTAGATTCCTGACTCCAGACACAGCATTCTCTCTGCTGTGCCATCTCAGAAAGAATGTCTAAGGTCCTTTTCATTTCTAAACCTATGGCCTGTCCTGAAACATTTGATGAATATTCAGAGATCTCTGGGAAGACTTGGTTGAAGTAAAACAGGATCTAGAATGTAGAACCAAAGGGCATACATGGTGATTACAATATAAACAACAAGCAGCTCCAAAGCTGAGATCAAATGCTTTGTACAAAGTTGGTAAACTTGAAGTGAAGCCACACATATTTTCTTTGTGTTAAATAATCAACAACCCAAAAGTGGAAGTAACATTTTATCATTTGCAACCACATTACTTAACTATTTGGTGAATGTATTTGAGGTTAGTTTATGTGTTTCTCAGCATATATTTGCTCTGTCAAATCAAGCTGTGTCCAAAAAAAAAAAAATCAATACCTTCCAAAAAGGAAAAATGCCATTTTCTAAATCTATTGGCAAGTCTGCTACATTGCAATGCTTTTAACTGACAAAGAATAGATGATTCTGTCTCTTGGGCAACTCCCACTGCAACCAATGATAAGGAAAACAACAACAAAAAATGAAAACCAAGAAACCAAAAAAAAAAAACTCAGAGCTTTAATTATTCTCTTCCTCACCCCTCCCTACATTAATAGAAATTCAAACTTCATTGATAAATGTATCTGGCTTCCTCTGAGATACTAGATACAAAAGTCAAGGGACCTGAATCACATTTATAGTATCTGGCACATTTTCTGTAGTTGGCTTGCCAAAAGGAAATACTCAGAAATTTTAGATAAGGCGGCAAGATCAATTACATGCAAGCATTCTGATTTCCTCTTTGCTTAACAATAAATGTACCTATCATCTGCTTATACTTGAGGATCTTAATTACCGTGTTAGTAGGAAAGTAACACAAACTGGGACAGATTCAGCTTTAGGGTTAAAAAGAAATATAACTGCTCAATCTCTAGTTTAGCTGGGAAAATTTTTCCCTTTAATCTTTCCCTACCACAGCCTGGAAGGCAGTGAATGCATTTTGCAAAGACAAATCTAGATCATGAAAGGCTGGTTGGTAATTATGTCAAAATTTAAAATAAAACCAGTGACAAGTGGAAGCATTATCTGGAATTCTCCAAGGGTTTTATGATGCTGTGCAATTCTGATAAAACACACAATCCTTGTTGGGAGTATGGGATCACTCTAAATTTATCTCTGGCCTCTTGGGGAGGGGTCTATTCTTGATCTAAAAGACAAGGAAGACTTTTGATTTCAATCCACTTCATCATTCATCCAAGGTCTTTTAAATCCATCACTTTGCCTATTGTTTAAAGATAGACTCCCCAACTAGTTAATCAACATTAATCATCAGATATAATAAAAGTGCCACCTAGCCTATTGTGGGAAGACAGGTGAGGGGCTGATGTTAGAGAACAAAGTGCTGGAGGAGACCATTTCCTTATTCCCACATCCCTGAAAGCATCCTGGCCAATCTATTCCTGAGTAAGACATCCCTCTAAGTAAATAGCCTTAACTGAAAATGTCTCTCTCCTGTGAGAAGGAATCGACTCCCTTCTCAGGCAGCTAATACTCTTTCTTGTTACTGTTGCCTCCTTTCAGTCATGTCTGACTCTTCGTGATCTCATTTGGAGTTTTAGACACTAGCGTTGTTTGACATTTCTTTCTCCAGTTCATTTAATACATGAGGAAAGAAGAGGAGACTTCCTGATTTCTGGTCCAGCATCTCTCCATGATGCCCACCCCTAACTTCTGGATAGCTCTACTTCTTAACGAGTTCTTCTTTGCACATCTCAACAACTTCTGGCCAAAGCTCCTAGCTCTACCCTCTGGGCCAAGCAGGGGAAATGTCTCCATCCTGGCTACAGATGTTGCTCATTCTAGTCTTCCCTGTGCAGTACAATACAATGAGCACATAGTAGGAGTCTCCTAGACTTTAGCTGTTTGTCTAGCAAGCAGCCTTATCTTACAGCTAGCAAAAACAAAGGTGTGGAACACAAACACACACATTCTACCCACCTACAAGTACTTGGGGAAAGATATGAAGTCTGAGTAATAATCTCAGCTGCCAAAGGGTGTGGGTATTGATTCCCCTAGACAACTAGGAATCCACCATACAATATTTTCATTTTACAGAACAATTGGGGATCAACAATTTAATCTCTAGATATTATGAAATAATGTTTAATTCTCTCACTTCCCCCCTAACTGATTCCTTATTCCACTCTCCACCAAAACTATTCCAAAGCTTCTCTTCTCTTTTTAAGTATCACTTATTTCCCTCTCCCTGCACGCTCTCCGATGAAGACGCCGATTCTTAATTTACTGAGAAAATTGAGGTCATTTAGTGTGAACTACCCCTTTTCCATTATGTTCATCTCAAAATCCCTAGACAACATTTCCCATTCTCTCCTCTTCTCCAGTTTCTTATTGTTAAGGTATTTTTTTTTTCCTTGCCAAGGCTAAGACTTCTACTTATGCCCTTGACTCTACAGTCTTCTCAAGCATCCTATCACTCGAATTATTGTCAGTCTCTCCTTAGGTACTGGTTCCTTACCTACTGCCTTCAAACACAGCCAAGTTTCCTCTCCCCATCCTTAAAAAAATAAAATGTTTTTGTACATAGTATATAATAGCTAGTATAGTGGTGGGCACATCAGGAAGCACTTAATAAATGATCGCCAATTGACAATGAATCTCCATAAAAAAACTTGGGATTTTTATATTGGTTCACATTTGGATTCAGTTGGAAAACTGATGGGTCATTTCTCTTCACATTTACAATATGTTACTCAAACACCGTGTGTTGTGATAAATGTACTTTGAGTGGATAGCAAAAGTTTTAGCTGTCTATATTTTCCTCTAAGACACCACTGAAAAAGTTTTGTTTACATTTGAGAGTGGTTGTCTAGTTATACTAGAGACCATCTGTCGTACTTGCTACAAAAACATGGAAGAACTTAATTAAATTTTTCATGACTTCTATTCATTTTTACGATTGGGATTGCTATTAGGATATATCCTCATTCACTTTAAATTGTCATTTCCATTTGAAGAGTACAATTCCATAGCCCACTTAATACCACTTATATTCAATCTCTTTGCATTCATTTTAGAACCTGATTGAGACATGAGATTTGGTTTAATAAATTATTTGTGCTTGGCGGTCTTGAAACTTGATGAGACTCAGCTGCTCTCAAAAGAAAAAAAAAAGATCAAAATCTTCAAAGAAAAGGGACAGCCAAATTAACACCACTTTCAGACTGGAGAGATTTTAAAACTTCTGAATTCTCTTCACCATAAATATATTTCCTACCTAATAATTCTGTCTTGTCAAGTAGCTTCTACCTCATATATATCTAAAATAATTTCTTTGATATGGGGGTTCTCATTCTACTGAGAGGAATAGGCAGGAATTAAGTTAAATTATTTTTTTAAGACATTATAGAAACATTCTTCAAGGAGACATGCATGTGGATAGATGGCAAAAAAGGGAGAGGAAGCTTTTTCTATCCTTCTTAATACTTAGGATCATTTTTTTATAAAGCACTTACGTGCCTATCATTTATCAGACATGTTTCTGGCAGTTGCTCCAGCCAAAGAAGGACAATGCCATTGCCCATAACAGGCTGACTACTCTCCCCTTAATAATCAAAAATAAAACCAACATTTTTGAAGTTAGCTAATCTCTTCTGGAACATATTAATCTTTAACCAATTATTCCACTTTGTTTAATGTGTATCCCAATTAGAAAAAAAACAAATTTTATCAATAACTTATTAAGTTTGGGTAGGTAGTTGGCTCAGTGGATTGAAAGCCAGGACTAGAGAGGAGGTCCTGGGTTCAAATATCACCTCAGACACTTCCTAGCTGTCTGACCATGGGCAAGCCACTTAACCCCAATTGCCTGGCCCTTACTGTTCTTCTGCCTCAGAAATGACTCTAAGACAGAAGGTAAGGGTTTAACAAATGCTCCTTCTTGCCTCAAAATACCTATGTCCCCTCATCCCCTCATGAAGTCTAGCACCCCGTATAATGCAATCCCCTTACAGTGAGGGATATCTTTATTTTTCTCCTCATATCCTTAGTGACTCCAAGAGTGTTCTATACGTAGTAGGTGGTTTATAAAAATATATTTCATTCCATCTCTTCACCTATTTTTGAATATCTCTTATTGTCCCTCCCATAACATTCCTGAGAGAACTGGCAGAAATTCCCTAGAGGAGCGGAAAAGTCATTCATTGGACATGGAGGCAATGAGCGAAAATTCAAATCCAAAAAAAAACAAAAAACAAAAACTTGTATAACTTCTGAGTAAAATCTTGAAAAGCAAACAAACAATAAAGGGATTCTAAAGAGTAGAGGTGAGGAAAGGGGTCATTTTTAAAATGTGGAAAACTTGTACAAAGACAGAGGAACAGGAGATAAAATATCACGTTCAGGGAAACAGCTAGTGGACCTGTTTGGTTGGAATGCAGCACACATAAAGGGGAATAACAGAAAACGTCTAAAGAAGACAGCTAGATATAGATAAGAAAATATCTCAACAACAACTTTAAGGGATTTTTATATTTTTCTATTAGCATTAAGGAGTCATTAAAGCATTTTAAGGAGGGGGAAGATATGTTTTGTCTCATGTCTTTGAACAGTAGATAACATAACTAAATAAACCAACTAGATTTATCCTAAGTTTTAAGGTTAAAGTTGGATATTTAGAACTTTTTTACTCTAGATTTCTAATATGACACTAATGAGAATCTAACTTGCTAGTAATAATAAGTTTTGGGGATTGTGGGGGTGGTAGAAGGAAGAAATAACTATCAAAAAGATTTTGCTTATGTGTTCAGGCAACAAGATGCAACAAGTAAATGACCTTCATTTTGTCTAAAGCAATCAAACTATGAACAGCACAATAGTATAGAAAATAGTCACTGATGCACAATTTAAAACAATTTAAAAGTTTTTCTCTCCAAAAGGTGTATTTTATCAGTATGGGGGAAGGACTCACTAAGTCAACAAGAAATGGGACAACTAGAAAACAGTCTGGCAGAAATTAAGATTCAGACCAGCAACTTACACCATATGCCACAATAAGTTCCAAATGGAAATATAATATATATTAAAAGTAAATAAGTAAATTAACATCAAATAAAGAAGGAAATGGAAAGGGAGGTTTATCACAAATAAAGATAGAAAAAATTCTTAACCAAACAAGAAACAGAGGCAATAATAAAATTTAAAAGGAAACACTGTTACAGCATAAAATGTAAATTCTTTTATATGAACACAATCAATGCAGCTCATAGAAAAACTATCAAGGAGGGGGAAGGGGATATGTACCAAGTCCCATCAATAAAGGTCTGATATGCAAGATGCACAGAGAACTGACACAAATATATAAGACCAAGAACCACTCCTTAAAAGATGAATGGTGAGTAAAAAAAGCACTATGAAACCATTAATTATTACTTTTATTATACTACATTATACTAGATGTCAGATATAAAGTGACCATAAAGAAATGCATTATTTCAAAAGCTTAAAAATTAATCCAGATTCTTTGCTGACTTTCATTTGAACAAAAGTAAATTTGAAGGCTGGAATTTTTTTCTTATTTTTTTGCCCCAAGAAGAAAAGTTGTAGAAATTACCAAATAATTATCACCCTGGATATATCTTGTACTATCACAGAAGTAACAATTTTTGTTTCTAATATTTAAAAGCACAAATAGATTTAATTCTCATCCCAATATTTTGAGAGTTACAAATCTATATGATACATAAGAAAAAAGAATATTAATATAAGGTAACCTTGATAATAAATGGCTTAATATTTATTGGAATCCTATTTTTGATTGTTAGATAATCTTAATTTGTCTTATAATATATGCTATTAAAATGTTTATGTTACTAAAAAAATTCACCTTTGCTATTATTTTCAAAGTGTTTTTACATTCCACAAGTCTTAGAAGTCAGAGAAAAGAGATTCCCTCAGCCCTTCTCTTACTATGTCAATGACAATGGAAAGATGCCATGAATATGAAAAGAGTTGTTTCAGAATTCAAGAATTGTAAATATTGTTGTCTTGTCATAAGCAGATTATACTTCCTAATTAAACCTGTTTTTCTTTAAGTTCACATCATGCTAAAGGGAAGCTACAACATAAGCCAATTTTTTTTTTAAACCCTTGTACTTCGGTGTATTGTCTCATATGTGGAAGACTGGTAAGGGTGGGCAATGGGGGTCAAGTCACTTGCCCAGGGTCACACAGCTGGGAAGTGGCTGAGGGCGGGTTTGAACCTAGGACCTCCCATCTCTAGGACTGGCTCTCAATCCACTGAGCTACCCAGCTGCCCCAACATTAAGCCAATTTTAACATGCTAGAAGAGTACTGTCAATACTAAAGCAGTAAGGAGCTATTATCAAGTTAAAATTACTGAATACTCATACTTCATGAATAAAATGTAAATCAATGGGCAGACTAGAAGCCTTCTCCTTTGCCAAAGAAACACAGCATTGATGATAAAACTGTATAACATTTATTGAGTAAAGTGACTTTTCTTTTCGTTTTTATTCTGACATGGATCAGGACTGATGACAGTGCTCACAATCCATTTTTTAAAAATCATTTATTTTTATTTTAATAACAAATTTCCACATAAGTTTTCTGGTTATAGGATCCAAATTGTCTTCCTTCCTTCTTCCCTCCCCACTCCCCAGAGCTGGCAAGCAATTCAGCAATTTAGTCTAGGTTATACATGTATTATCACACAAAACATTTCCATATTATTTATTTTTGTAAGTAAATAATCTAAAACTGAGACCCCAAAAGATATATACAAATAAACAAGTGATAAATCCTATGCTTTATTTATTTATTTTTAGAAATCCTTGACTTACATCTTAGAATCAATACTGTGCATTGGTTCTAAGGCAGAAGAGTGGTAAGGGCTAGGCAATGGGGATTAAGTGACTTGCCCAGGGTCACACAGCTAGGAAGTGTCTGAAGTCATATTTGAACCCAGGATCTCCCAACTCTGGGTCTGACTCTCAATCCACTGAGCCACCCAGCTGCCCCCAATCCTATGCTTTTCTCTGTATTGTCACCTTTCTTAAAGAACATGCCAAAGAGAATGTCAATTGAGCAATCATTGCAAAACCATGTTCTCTGTGGAAGGCTTCAGTATGAAGAGAAAGAGATGAGGAAGAATGTATAGTTACATAAACAGAAATGAAAAAAATTATTCCTTTCTACTCAGAATCTATGTAATCCTTTGTAATGAAATATTATGTCCTATTCTGAAATGGCTGGCTCTTTTGAATTGGCTTTTTAGAAGTATAAAAAATAATTTTCATAATATAAAAAGAGGCAGTGCACCTTCTTTCTTATGCCTTCATTCTCACAGAGGGCATTTCCCCCCCTAATTGCTTCTCACAATATTTACTGCTCTTTGATGTTGAGTTATTTTGGTCACATCTGACTTTTTGTGTACCTATTCGGGGTTTTCTTGAGACAACGATATTTTAGAGGGTTGCCATTTTCCTCTCCAGCTTATTTTACAGATGAGGGAACTGAGGCAAACGGGGTGAAGAGACTTGCCCAAGGTCATACAGCTAAGTGTCTAAGGCCAGATTTGATCTCAGGAAGCCAACTCTTCCTGATGCCAGGCCTGGCATTCAATCCAACGTGCCACCTAGGATTCAAGAAAATCTGAATCCAAATACAGCTTCAGAAACTTACTATTTGGGTGATGTTGAATGTGCCATTTAACACTCTATGTTCCTCAATTTCAGTTAAAAAAAAAAACAGAGATAATAATAGTGCCTTTATCCCAGGCTGTGAGGATCAACTGAGAAAATAAAAGAACTTAAGAGTGCAACAGTTTAGGTACTTAATAAAAATTTGTTCCTTTCCTCCATTTCTGATTAAATTGCTTAATGAATTACATTCTATCATTTACTTCATGGTAATTTAAAAAAGAAAAATAGATCTTTGGAATTGCTCTAATGGTCACAATCTAATTAATATTAAGACAAAGAAGACAATAGCATTTTTAAAGACTTGATCAATATGATAATAAGTAGCTTAACATTATAGGCAGCAAGAGAACCAAAGGATTAATGCCCAGCAGAGTCCTGCCTGGATTCTTGGTCTCTTACCTTCGGGGAGATCCATCCTCATGAGGCTGAATGATGACTACCTTGACTGTCACAGACGTACGCAATAGATCAATCATCTGTTCATGAGTCAGAGTGGCTACAGCCACTTTGCAGATCTCAACGAGGCGGCTGCCTTGACGAAGGCCAGCCTTCCAGGCAAAGCCAAAGGGTTCCACATCTGCTACGATCCCTTCAAAGTTGACATGGAAGCCGAGCTGGCCCAACCCATTTCTCCGCAATGTCATTTCCACAGTTTCACATCCTCTGGTCACTATCTACAGGGGTAGGAGATAATTAAAAAAGCAAAAACAAAACAAAACAAAAACAAAAAAAAAACCCCAAACAAAAAAAAAAAACCCAAACAAACACAACCTACTATTCCCCTCAATATGTCCCTCAAATTTTAATTTAGCAACCAATTTTTAAAACTGTTTGTTTTAATGAAATATGGTGCCCATCATATACAAAAATAGGATCAACATCACTTAGGCATTCATGGATGATCAAAGTTTTCCTCTGTAAAATTAATATTATGGATATTTTTCAGATCTCTAGAATCTGATGTTTCTTCTGTCTTTTCTAAAGAGGGAGAGTTAGCTCTCCACTTTCTGCAATATTTAAAGACAAAGATAGTTGGATCAGTTCCCCAGAACTGAAGTATTAAATATCCCCCCAAAAGGACTCAAAGCATAATCAATAATTTACTTCTTTCCAAGCAGATAAATATTTCTCCTTATAACTCAATAACCCAAAACTTAAGAATACTTATGATGGGCTAACAAAACAATTCTCACCCTTCTTTTTAAATGTGAGTTTTACAGACATGCAAGGTTTTATAAAGAAGTAAATTTAGGTGTGGTACAATGAGGGAAAATTTCTTAACAGAAACTACCCAAAAGTAGGACAGACTGTCTGGAGAGGTAGAGATTCTTCCTCCCACTCCATTGATGTCTCTAAGCAAAGACTGGGGGACCACTTGCTAGACATACTGCATAGGTGTTTCTCTTCCAGTTATGGGTTCCCTTCTGAAACCTCTTTCAGCTCTAACTCCTTTGTGATTTAATTTGGCTTCCCAAAATAAAATGTCTATTACTCAAGTACTAAAGAAATATAAAAATAGAGAATTTCTTTTTAAAAAGGGTGATATGACTCATAAAATGTTAACATAAAACATCCACTATTTTTACATAGTTTTTTAATGACCAGTAATTACTAGCAAGCTAAAAGATAAACTTACACACATACTGGGTGATTGGAAAGATGCTTTAAAAATAAAATTTGCTAAGAGTATCAAATTTTGTTTTCTCTTTTTCTGCAATCCATCACTCCTGGCTGACATGGTATAATTGACTACCATTATGCTGGTTAGTATGGGAAAGGCTGGTGTGAATTATGGGGGACTAATAGTATTTTTTGGCAGCTAATCTGCAAAGGGAAGACTCCATGAACTATACATCTATGCACACACTGCCCATCACCTCCTCTAATACTATTAAGTCACTAAAAAATGCTCCAAAGGAAGAGACTAATTCTGGACCCAGAACCAATGGGTAGGAAAAGGGTATCTATGTCCTCCTCCCTTCTTCACTTTCCTTTCTTTAACAAGTTCAAGAATTCCAAAGAAGTCTATACTAGGAAAATAGAGAGCAAATTCCAAAAGCCCATTTTAGGGTCTTATAAAGGAAATTGAAAAACTTATGGCCCCATCCCGTAACTGTATATCCCACCAAATTCCACTCGTTTGATGTTAGTTTTGCAGAAATTGCTGTCACTACTCCTCCAGTTCCCCTCAGTGAGTCACTCTTTCTGTGTGATTGCTACTTCCATGACAAGCAGATGTTGATTTCTTCCATCTCTCATTTACTATCAAGAGGTTAAAAGGATTGAGAAAATGTTGCTCATTAAGTAACACTTAATGATGATAATGGCATTAAGAAGCTCAAAGCTAGAAAACATCAGGCACATATCCCCAGGTCTGAACCACCAGATGAAGTCTCAGTTTAATAAGCAGTACATCTCCATGAGGCATGCTCCGAATGCCCATATAGTTATTTTAATAAAAGCTACATCTGTAGCAACAGCTGTGGAAAAGGGGCACCATGTATCACCATTGTGTTTGCTGTTTCTATAGTTACCGCTCTTCTATATGTTCTGAGTCATCCTCTCATACCTAGAAGTGAGGCTCAAGGATTAAAGAACTCTGGAGAGGAATCGCCACCCCTAGAGTTGGTGACTGAATTCTAAAAGGCTGAGGATTCCTATCTAATTCCTAACTAATATAAAAGACATCTGTAGGACCCTCAAGATAGAAGCACAGAATAAATTCTGCACCTTCAATTCTGTTCATTCTTCCATTTTATTCCTTTCCCACCAATCACAATCTTAATGGTGATTTACTCCTTCAAAAATATGTATTGAAGCCATTTCTAAGTGAAAAGAGATATTCTCACGAAGCCCCCACAAGAGGCCAATCACAAAATCTTTTAGAGGACTATAAAATGAAAAATCAAAATACAGGTCAAGTGCATCTTTGACAATACATCTATGAATATGTGAGTGGTAATGCTGAGACTTATAGAAGTCCCAATATTTGAACTTCTATAGGTTGAATTTCTTGACACTTCTGATTTGACTATTAGATTAACAGTTAAAATTATTTCTTCATTTCCCAGATGAAAGTCCTGATGTACAGAGGAGAAAAGAAAAATTTAATTATGTAGTTTCTTGATTGGTCAACTTTACTGAACATCACCATCATGGTGAAGAATCTCCTTTTGTTTTTAACTGTACTCTGTTCTTCTCATTCTCTCTCATCTCTGAAAACTATCCCTTTTGCTTTCCTTTTGGCCCCCTCTACAGATTCTCATTATTCTCAAAGCTTCATCCTAGCTCCTATTTTGTTGTTCAGTTATTTTTTAGTTGTCTCCAACTCTTCATGCTTCAATTTGGGTTTTTCTTCACAAACACACTTGAGTGGTTTGCCATTTCTGTCTCCAACCCACTATGTCCTTCCCTTATTACCTCTTTTTTAAATGCTTACTTTTGTTCTTAGAATTAATAATATGTATTGATTCCAAAGCAGGAGTGCTAAGGGCTAGGCAACAGAGTTTCCACTCAAATATTGCATGAATGCCTCAGTCTTGAATGGAAAATTAGGCACTTTGGCTTCCTACACCAAGTAAACATTCCTTTCTAATTACTATTGGGTTTTTTCCTGGAACCATAAGCTCAAAACTCAACTCTTCTCTTGACCTCACTCATACGGTTCTGCTCTTTTAGTTTTCCCCAATGTCTCTTAAGTTTTGCACCTTCTTTTCCTTTAACCACAGCTATCATGGGCAGTAGCAAGAACAGTTGATCAAAAGGCTTGGAATCAGATCATGCTCTGACAATTTACTAGTTATATGGCGATGAGCAAGACCTTTGGTATCAGTGAACCTTATGTTCTTTATATGTAAAACGGAAGTTTTGCCTGCATTCCCTAATGCACAAGACTGTCAGGAAGACTTCACTGCAAAATGCTTTGTAAGACAGTAAAGTGATGTATAAACATCACTTACCATTGTCCCCAAATTTCATTCCCTATATTTATGATAATTAAAATTTTTTTGTTTTAATGTTCAGGTTCTTCTGCCTGTTGCAATAGATATTACAAATAACTAGTAGCAAAAGCTTTGATTTAATGCCTCCAGAGGGCATGTCTCTCCTATATAAGCAAGAAGGAATCCATAAAACTATGAAACAGAGTTCAGGGGACAATAAGTATTTGTGTTCTACTACAAGTCTCTTGTGGCAAGTGTTAGTGAAATGAATGTTTTCTACAAGAACATGCAGTTCAAGCATATACTTGAGATAGATTCTATTCAGGCCAGTAGCCCTTTCCTTTGGATTTTATATTTCTGGACACGAGAATCTCTGTGAGATGGGACTGGAATGGGGCTTTTAAGCCAATAATTTTTTGTGAATGGTAGAAGAAAAAAAGAGGGAAGGAAATGGAAGAAGAGGGAGAAAAGAAAGAAAAAGAAAAAATGAGGAAGAGAAATAGCTATACATTCTCTCTTCCCTAAACTGTTTGGATCTTGGTCTACCTAATGAAAACCTACATATCTTTGGGGATGAGAATTAGACATGAGAAATATTATACCTATAGGATTTTAAAACTTTCCTCAAACTGAAAAAAAAAGGCAAATAGTAACAACCACTTCATTCTCTACTATCATCATTAATCTATATCTACTCAAGACTCATACCACAGAACACTTAAATTAGGTAAAAATGGACAAAAAAAAGACAAAAGAAAGTCTTAAAGCAAATGGGCAACATGTCTTTTTATATCTAAAACCGGAAATAATAATGAATCTTTTGAATATTTATTCTAATCTTACTGACTTACAGGAATACTTTTCTAAAACCTTCTTAAAGTATTGTCACTTAACGATGAATAATACATTAAAACCAGCAGATGGGGCAAGAATAGATCTGCTGGATAAACATGCATAGGTAGTTGAATTATATGTATTGATGTAGTCGTAGCACTCTATGGGGAGACAGTTATAATGGGCCTCTGGAATTGGCACAATTTCCAGACAACTCTCTTGTTCTTTTCTCAAAAGATCTCAACTTTTTCTCTGTAATTGCTTTTCTAATTTGGCTCTACCTAGTATCTGGAACTCACTAAGTAAACAGATATCCATCATCTTAGTCATTTCAGTTAATGAGGAGTCAGACAGGTAAATCAGTGAAGAGAAAGCCAAGCCTGGATAAGAAGATCCTGGGTTCAAATCTAGCCTCAGACATTTTCTAGCTGTGTGACTTTGGGCCAGGCACAATGTTCTTTACTGGTATTCAGCTCCATCCAAAGATAACCCTCATACAGAACACAGAGAGAGGCTGAAAGCCCAAATCACTGACCAGCAATTCTTAAGGAATGTGAGGAGATATTTCAAGGTCCTTCAATACAGGAGCTTGTCTTCACTCCTCTTCCCCTAGCCCCTCACAAGGTGCCATATTGATGAATGCTCATCTGCTCCCTAAATACATAAATTCCTGAAACATTTAAAGATGAAGTGCTAGGGGTTGGAGCAGTAGGATACTGGGAATTTCTTGGAAAGCAATTCATGGTTGGTCTACAAACAGAAATGGAGCAGAATTAAATTGGAAGAAAAATTTTAGCTCTTTGGAAGAAAAATTGTTCAATAAATTCTCTTTCTGTCATTACTAACAGCAAAGGAAACATCAGGACAATTTCAGCTTGGGACTGTCTTCTGCACATGTTGGGGGAGAAATAACCTCTTTCTAATAATTTTAGTAAATCTACTAATAAAATCTAATCATTTCTAATAATACCTTTTTCTAAAAATTTTGCTCATGGGGAAATTCCCTGATTAGTCAAGAGTGACTCTTGTATTTGAGGAATAAAGATGAAGAAAAGCCAATCACATCAACAATTGGTACTTACTCCTAATCTCTGAACAATTTCCCTTATATCATCAGTACAATTGTCCACTGTAGATAGAAGAATACATTCTCCTCTTTCATAAAATACTTTGATGCTCATTAACCCAGATGTCCATCCTATAACATCTCTGCAGGAACAGTTAAATACAACGTTCTTGGACTCCTTTTCAATCAACATAATGAATTCGTTGGAGATTCCTAGGAGGCATTCAATGTCTGCTGAGCGGCCAAAGTCTCGTGCTATGACGTTCCACATGATAGCCCCAACGCTGAACAAATGAGCATCTTTCCGTGGCTTCACTTTCTCCTTTTTCTTTGCACCTAATGTAATGAAGCTGAACTTGACAGAGGTATCCACTGTAGCAGTAGTAACAAAGTTTTCTGCCAGATCTTTCAAGTATTCCTGCCTTGTGCGGGTGGCCATAGCTCGAAACTTTTCTGATTTGTGGGCTGAATTCTCAGCATTGATCACTTTGGCTAAAAGGAAGTCCCTAAAAACTGCCGATTTGGGGAAAGTCACGCCTTTGGGAATCGGTGGACCAAATGGTGGCACATCTTTTGATCTGGAAACTCCAACACTGTAGGGCAAAGAAAAATAGAAGAAAAGAAAGTTAGTCATCAACATTTTCCATAGATCCGTTTTCACGTTAGCCTATATGACTCTGATGATCTTGCTCTACTAATTTTGGACTACTCCAAATTTTTTTCGGTGTAACTTCTTTATCAAAACTAGTCAAGTAACATAACTGGGTGATCTGCAGATTACTTTACTTGTGACTCAAAACAGGAAGGTTATGCTTTCTCAGCATCCCCCACAGAGCCAAGAAGAAAGGTTGGAAAGACGTTGGTTGGTTTGGGGATTGGGAATTCGAGTATGGGTTTTAGGAGACAATTAGCAAGGAGCACATCTATTTGAACCATTGGAGCTACCACCCATGAGGAACCTGAAAAAGCACATGCTGAATCAAGTAGCATGATGATAAGCTGGGGTGGTCCCCTAGGACTGTGTGCCACAGATACACCCCTAAACCCAGGATGTGCGAGCACAGACTCTACCAAACATCTGTTCTATCCATTAAGCCTATTCTAAGGAAGCATCTCATTTCCCTGTGGTAGAGAAGTCAACCAAAAGTATTTCCGTCAGCCTTCTATATCTGTAAGCTAACTAGGAGAACTATTAACAACAAAAAATTTCAATAATAAGATTAGTACTATATTCTTCAAATTTGGAAGAAAGTTGAAAGAAACTTTTAGAGATGGAAGGTTTAAGGTGGTACTATGTTAACTTATTTCACCTATAATATAATATTTTACTTACGATAAACCTGTAATATAAAATGTATATATTTTACTTGTAATATATTTTATCTATAAAATGCTATCTCACCAAATCTACTCCTCCTATCACTAGTTGTTAATTATTGTTTATTGATGCTCTACACACTGCATGAATTTCAAAAATGAATTGAATGGTCACTTCTCTCCAACAAGCTTAAACTCTGTTTGGGTTGAGGGAATAGAAAGAAATCGCAGACATAAACAAATGACTATAATTCAAGGAGAAACATGATGTATTCTAAGAAATATTCAGGTAAGTGTTAAGGAGACACAGAGAGCACAAACCTGGTTGGAAGACAAAAGACAGTTTCACAGAAGAGATGGTATTTGAATTAGACTCTAAAAGGATGGCAAGATTAGAAAAGGTTTAAATGCAGAGGAGGAAATGGAAGTGAGCAAAGACATGGGGGCAGGAAACTGCAGGACATATGGGGGAAAGGTTCAGTTGAATGAACTGTTATCTGATGGTGATGGAATACTACTGTGCTCTGAGGACTGGTGATCTGGAGGATTTCCATTTGAACTGGGAGAACCACAATGAACTGATGCAGAGTGAAATGAGCAGAACCAGGAGAATATTGTACACAGAAAGTAAAACATTGTGGAACAATCCAATGTAATGGACTTTGCTACTAGTAACCATGCAATAAAGCCAGGACACTCCTGAAGGACTTAAGTAAAAGAATGCTGTACACTTTGAGAGGAAGAGCTATGAGTGTAGAAATGCAAAAGGAAAACATATGACATTACTTATCACATGTATATATGGATATGTGATTTGGGGTTTAGGCCTTTAAAAAATCAAACTATTGCAAAAATGAATAATATGGAAATAGGTATCGAATGACAACATTTGTACAACCCAGTGGAATTGCTTGTTGGCTCTGGGAGATGGGGAACAAAAGAAAATGAATTGTGGAAACATGGAAAAATATTTATAAATAAATAAAAATTTAAAAAATAAAGTGAATTAAGATGAGGAAAAAAAAAGAAAGGCTCATATAATGAAGTGACATGAGAGAAAAGGATGCTTTGTGGCCAAACTGTAGAAGACCTTGAACATAGAGAGGTGTTTTGAATCTATTGTGTAGCTAAATAGAGAAGTTGATGAATTTTTGGAATAACAAAAATAGCATCTATTTGGTCCAAAGCCAATGGCATTTAATAAGCACTATATAATTTTGCTTATATTTTCTTTCATAATTTCTTATTCTTATAATACTTGTATTTTTTTTTAGTTGGCAAAGCCTCTCCCGATTCCAGTTCATTTTCGACTCTACTAAACTGATCTTCTGAAAGTACAGGTGTCTGACCAGAGTTTCTAGCATCTCCAAGGAGCAACTAGGTGGCACAGCAGATAAGAGTATTGGGGCTGGAGTCAGGAAGACTCATCCTCCTGAGTTCAATCTGGCCTCAGACTCTTCTGAGCTGTGTAACCTAGGGCAAGTCATTTAACCCTGTTTGCCTTAGTTTCCTTATCTCAAAAATGATCTGGAGAAGGAAATGGCAAACCATTCAAGTGTCTTTGCTAAGAAAACCTCAAATGGGGTCACAAAGTCAGCCACAACTGAAATGACTGAAGAATAACATAAATCATCTCCAGAAGCAAGTATAAAATCCTCTGTTGTTCAAAGCCTTTTATAATCTTCTCCCTCTTACCTTAACAGACATTTACTCTATGTTACTATAATTTATTCATGCTCAAATAGTCTAAAATTCAGTGACACTGGTCTCCTTACTATTCTTTATAAAAAAGACATTCTATTTCTTGATTCTAGGCATTTTTTTTTAATCAACTGTTCCTCATTCTTGGAATTCTCTCCCCATCTCATCTTAGTTTCCTTCACATCTCAGCCAAAATTTCACCTTCAAGAAGCCTTTCCAAATCTCCCTTAATACTAGTACCTCTTCCCTCTGTTATCTCCAACTTATTCTTTTTCTTTTCTTTCTTTTTTTTTTGTTTAAATCTTTACCTTGTGATTTAGAATCAATACAGGGTTCTAAAGCAGAAGAGTGGTAAGGGTTAGGAGATGGGGATTAAGTGACTTGTCCAGGATCACACACACAGTGAGGAAGGATGAAAGCAGATCTGAAACTGGGATCTCGGGTCTCCAAGCCTACTTCTCTATCCACTGAGCCACCTAGATGCCCTCTTATCACTCATTTTTAAGGAAAGGCACAGTAAGACTGGATTTTGCTGAGGGTTCTACCAATAAAATCTTGTCTGTGACTCTGAGCAGGCTGCCTGTCTTTGCACTGGATCTGAAGACTCTTCCAAGGGACTGTCAAGCTTATCACACAAGAGCTTTCAAGAACAGTGAGTTGCTTCCAGTGTTCTTGGGCTTTATGTCAGAGTAATGTATGATCACGGCAGTACCAGCTGCTTATCCAAACTAATGGCCATGCTGCTTATTTAGAGGGCTGAAACTAGAACCAAAAGAAGTAGCATGAGGCACAATTATGAAAGGGGGAAAAAGAAGAGGGGTGTGTAGTTGTGGGGAAATTATTTGATTCCGAGTGCCAAGAGTTCCCCTTTTAAGATATTTCACTTTCTTAAGTGGTAAAAAAAAAAAAAAAGAAAGAAAGAAAGAAAGAAAGAAAAGAAAGGAATCTATAATTAGGAACCAAGTAGGAATTTGGAGGGATAAAGGGGATAGAGGGGAAAGATGCAACATTTGAAACCAAACTAACCAGATAAATTAGGTCACAGAGACTCACCTATAACACACATTTTCAGTACAAGGATTGTGCACCTTGACAATGACAAAGACGTGCTGAAATTGAGATCGGATATTTTTTGGAGTAAAAGGAAGTGCTCCCGGCTCTTGGAAGACAATGGTAACGATGTCATTTCCTATGTGCCTTTTCCTTAGGAGCTATACATAAGAAATGGACACACAAAGAAAAGTGGATTATGAACGGAAATACTTCTTTATACATTTTTTAAAAATTGCACAATTCATTGAAGCTGATTTCAAAAACATCATTCAGAAAATAAGTGTCATTCCTTAGAAGCTAATGGCCATAAGCTTAGCATTACAGCAAGAAATCAGGTTGAAACTAGAGGCTCTATGGAAAGGAGCTCATAATCTAAGCAATCTATTCCTCTTTGATGAATCAGTCAGCTTCTTCTCATGTTTTATATCCCTTATGTACCATGTAAGCGTCTTGAGCACAAGCATAGTTGTTGGGGCTTTTTTTTGTTTTGTTTTATTTTGCTTTTGTTTCTCACAGATCTTGGCACAGTATTTTGCACATGCAGCCACTTAATAAATGCATGTATGATTGTATTCAATATCTTTTTACTAGGTTTCAATGATGATTAGAAGCTAAAAAAGTGAGGCAAACTCATTTTTATATCTAATATTTACATGTGTATCTGATATTTGTGTTTCATGTATTTTTTCTCTTGCAAATTTCAACTTCCTCTCATCATCTGTTCCATTATTTTATATAAACTCATTAAAATTAAATGCCTAATGGCCAAGGGGACCAATCTTTTATCCCTATTTTTGTTAAGCATCCTTCTAATCATCATGTAAGATTTACTCTCTTCTCTTCACTCTCCCTCATGTCCCATATCCAATCAGTCTCCAGGTCTCATAGGGCCCTCAACAAAGAGAATTCAACATTTCTCACATCTGTAGTCTTCCTTCTATTTAAAAAGGTACCACTTTGGGTTAGGTCCTCAATATCTCTCCTTAGACTACCAGAGGAGCCTCCCCATTGGTCTCCCTGCCTCCGACTGAAACCCTACCATCTCTGATCTGTCCTCCATATAGTTGTGAAATTTATACTCTTAAAATAGGATTGTCATTCTTCTGCTCAAAAAAAACTCATCACATTAATTATTCTGAATTTTCTCTAGGATAAACTTCACAAACTTCTTTTTGGCATTTAAAGTCCTTCACAGTCTGGCTCCAGGGTACATACTTGAGTTCACTGCATATTATTTCTCTTCATGAACTATATTCCAGCCCAAATGGTACAATTCATAGCACTCCTTCTCTCTGGTCTCTATATCTTTGTAGGGGCTTTCTTCCATATCTGGAATTCTCTCCCTCCTTACAAAACACCTCACAGAATCCCTACATTTTTTTAAGGGTCAGATCAAGGGCCACTTCTTACAAGCAGCTGATGTTGTTCTCCCTAGAAATTCCATTACATATATTTATTTATTTCATGTTTTTCTCCTTAATAGAATGTAAGCTCTTTGAAGACAGGGGTTTTATTTTTTTTGTCTTTTGATCACCAGCAAGATAACTGATATAAAGAAGAAAAAATAATCATGCCACTCTCATGCATGCATTTTAGGAAATAAAATTCTTCTGATATTCCCTGTCCTGGCCCCCACTCTCTCTGACCAAGTTGGCCAAATGATCTAGATATCCCATAAGTGGACAAGAGAACTAAGTTCTAGACATGAAAACTGAGTGACTTCACGACAACAAAAATAGGACTCTTAAATGTACATTTATTAGGTTTATTTAAAAAAAAATGTTCTCTTCTATCTTAGAATCAATACTGTGTATTGGTTCCAAGGTAGAAGAATAGTAAGGGGTAGGGAATGAGGGCTAAGTCACACAATTGGGAAGTATCTGAGGCCAGATTTGAACCAAGGACCCTCATCTCTCAATCTGAGCCACCTGCTTTCTGGCTTATTGTTAGGCTTTTTTTTTTTTTTAAACCAAATACAATTTCTATAGCCATTCATTCAGGAAGCTAAACAGAAATGAAATCTCAGCCTAGAGAGGAGAAGAGGGAGGATCATCGCTGTCAGGGCCAAGGAGCAAAACTGTGGGGTTCCACCTTACAGGTTGACAGTTGTGCCGGCGTTCCACATCTGGCAGCCCTTTCAATTAAACAGAGATAGCAGGGACACGGACTCATTAGGGGATGCATCGCTGCCGTCGTTAGAGCGATTCCTATCCAATTACACCTCCTTGTTAAGGTAGCACTTGTGGCCCACTTGGTGCTGCTCCACGGGGGTATTTAAATTGCAAGGTAGAGGAAACAGTAAGCACGGTTACCTTGACAACATGCTGAATCCATACTTCTCTCTCTAAGCACATTATTTTCCTTTGTCAAATGGGACAAAGGATGTCTTGAAGAGGTTCTACCTTCCCTAACCAAAGGCACCGGGCACACTTCTGAAGAAGAGGGTGAATTCACCAAGAAAGGTAAATCTAAAGATCTCTGGGTATCCACGAGGAAAACCAAGACGGCGTGTGCTATCCGTGGGGGTTCCAAAGATCCGCCGTGGCAAGAAGGCGAGCTGAGGCCCCTCTCAAGGACTGACCGATAGACCGTGCCGAGCCCTGAATACCTCAAGCGATTTAGACTTTTCAGCGGCAGGCAAACAGTTGTTTTTTCTCAGAACTAGTAACATTGACCATAGGAGAGTCACAGAGAGTCTACCCGATGAAAGAAAAGATACAGGGAAGGATGGGGTCGTCTCTAGCTACATGCACTCAGGGAAACGAGGAAGAATGAATCTTTCATGGACTTTCTGCTTCGATTAAGGAACAGGCTGCTAAAATGTCTTTGAGGCAGTGGATAAAGAGAATTGTCTTGTTTTCCCTTGGCTTTCCTGGTAACCTCTCACAAAGCCTCAGCATAAGAGGGGGTTTCATTAACTTCCATCGGAGCCCAGGCACACTGAAAGATAACCTTAATAAACTTTATTGGACAGAGAGGTAGCGGAGATATTTCTAGACTTGGAGTCAGAGGACATGCGTTCCAAGTGCTGTTACAGCGCCCTGTAAAACTACAGGAATTAGGCAGATCGATCTCTATGAGTCTCAATTTTCTCCTCTCAGTCTCCCTCTAGCTCCAATATTCTGTGATCATACAGAATCTATCTAGTTAAGAGTTCAGACTTTTTTTTTCTTTCAAAGCTGTGAAGAAACAAGAACGAGGCCTGGTGGTTAGGAGAAAATGTGAAAATATTGTTCTTTATTCAATTTCACACTGAAAGTGTTTAGACACTATAAATAGAGGGAGACATCCTAATTTTAGGGAATAGTGGATTCCTAATGTTAAAAATCTTCACGAGATGCTGGGAAATCACATCTTCTTCCACAAAACCTAGTTTAAAGCTATCAGAATCTAAAATGTTAGGCAAATCTTCATGATCACTTACAAGGGGGAGGGATTGTGTTTTTTAATGGATCTGATTCTAGGCACAAAAGTAAACCACAAAAATGGGAAGAGCAAGATTATGATTAATATTGTGATTTATAAAAGGCAAACCTAAAAATGTAACTTATTTTAAGATCAGAACACAATTTCATGAAAGTAAATAAAATGGATAACAGTAAAGATGTTCTTGCAGTAAGCAACCAACATCTGGTAGAGAACGCCTACAGCGCTTGAGTAGAAATTAAAATTAGTTCATGTCCTGGGTCTATATAGCAGGTGCTGAGATCTAAAGGGGTGTCCTCTGTGTCAATTAAAATGACCATGTTAAAATGAAAAATACTTTCCACAGCCAAAAGAAGGGACTGACGGAGTCTGATCAAAGGTCAAAACATGTCATAATCTTTCACTTTTTCTCCTTTGTGAGGTTTTTACTGTATGTGTGATATGGGTCTTCTGTCACAGCACAAGCAATTTGAAAACATGGACCACAAAAAAGCACTGGTATAACTTATATCAAACTAATTATAGTTTTGGTTAGGGATTGGAGGGAAGAGAATCTGAATCACAAAATGCCAGAAAACAATTGTCAAAATTGTTTCTACATGTAATTGAAAAAAAAATTAAAGAGTAAAGAAAAGAAGAATAAAGTAAGATAATTAAGAGAAAAACGTAATAGCTTTCTGGAAGATGACAGATGGTTCAGGAGAACCTAGTTGGTGGAATCTGATTCTATGCTTCCTCAACTGTTTCCTGATCTTGTTACTGTCAAAGAAAGGCTGCCCCTTTTAGAGCCAAAGATTCACTTGAATGGGAGCTCAGAGCACACTAACCCAAAGATTATTTGGAGCATAAATCCTCTGTACTTTGCCAATGAGTCATGCATCCTCCCATTTCATATGCGAACAATTCTAATGGTCAAAAAAGATTTTCCTTATTTCAGTGGAAATCTGCTTCTTTCAACCCATTGTTCCTAGTTCGGCCCTCTGGGCCTAGAGCCAACCAGGGACAAGCCCTTTTCTATATGACAACCCTTCAAATAGCAACACAACATTCCCTAGTCTCTTCTCCATACTCCTAATTTGTTCAATCAATCTTCATATATGGGATGGTTTCAAGACAACTTAAAAACCGATTTCTTGCCTCCAAATTTATATTAGACCTACCAAATAGAGCACCAATAATATAATAAAACTACAAAACAACAATTAAAAAAAACTCCAAAAATGATTTTATCCATGTTCTCTTAACAGCTTCCATTCTAGTTAATTTAATATTAATTATTATTACAACTATTAATTAAATAATAATATTAATAGTTAATTAAACTATTATCTTATTAATGAAGCACAGTATCTCAGATTTTAAAAAATAGCAACAGCAGCAGCAACACTGTTGATTCAATAGAAAAGGCATTAAGAAGATGTGTTACCATCTGCGCTGCCAGAGCAGGCTAAGAAAGGATCTGGTCTTCCCATCCCACTTGCAGCTATAACTTCCTTTGTATGTTGTCTCCCTGTATAAGAATGTGAGTTCCTTGAGAACAAAGGCTGTCTTGTTTTTCTATTTGTATCTCCAACATTTAGCACAGTGCTTGCTCAAAGTATTTGCTTACTAAATGATTTTTTTTCCTTTCATTCATTTGAATTAATTGATGAATTCATTCATTCATTCATCCTCAACTTACAGTCCACTAAAGCCCCTAATCAGTCAGTCTGTCAACATGCTCACTAATGCTAAGCACTATGAATATCAAGAAATAGAAAAAAAAGAAAAACCAAGAGTCCCTGACCTCAAGAAGGTTCCCATTTTAATAGCAGATACAACGTGTAAACAACTATGCAAAATATATATACTAAAAATGCATATATTTATGTAAGTTTTTATGTATAGAGATATATCTCTATATCTCTATATAGTATAAATGGTAGCTATTGTCAAAAGAAAGGCACTAGAAGTATGGGGTGGGATCTGAAAACCTCTGTTCAAATAGCAAGGTTCTTTTCTTATCTATATTAATCTAGATATCTATATGCATAAGAATAAGCTTTTTAACGTAAGTCAAGTGCTTTAAATTTCTCTTTTAATAATTTCATCTTGTTAAATTTATACTTCATCCAATATTTTGAGAAGATCAGTGTGGGGGTCTTGGGTTGGGGGTGAGGGGTAATAGAAAATGGGTTTATAGAAAAATGAGAACTAGACAGTTACTGGAATGGGAAGAGAGAACGTGACTGCCATATCCCCACACTGAGGTGAAGAATAGAGTCTAGAGAAAGTCATGGTTTCCCATATCACTTCTGGAATAACCGATAGGTGGCAAGCACAAGTAAAGCTGCCTTTCTTATAATGATCTTCATAAAAGTCTAAGGAGGACATGTGGCCCGTGTCACTCATGAGTAAATCTGATAGCTTTTTACTTGTCCCAAACATCATGTATATCTTTGTCCATCACTCTGTATTTCCTAATTTTTAAGATTAATTAAAATTAATTTAATTTAATTTTTTTATTTGATGCAAATTTATTTTACAAATTGACAGCTTCCTTCTTTATCATAATTAACTTTGTTTATTCAAATGCTTTGAAAATTTAATCAAAATTATGTATTATCTTTTAAAAAAGTTATTTTAAAATATTTTTTCATGTTTATAGGATTCATTTTTCTTTCCCTCCCCTCTCCCAGAGCCGACAAACAATTCCACTGGGTGTCTTTCCTACTTTTACTCTTGGTTGTGTCTTGGGCTTGCTAGGGTTTTACAAAAGCAGTGAATAGCCACTGGTTACAGTCAAATAAAAGAATTCAAATCAACTTCGATAAATTTTAAGTACTCATTCTGTAAAAGACATCAGAAAATGGGCACATAGTAACTAGTTTCTGCTCTTCTGAAGGTTAAATTCTATTAGGAAATTGTGTGTGCAGATGTGTGTGTATGTGTACACATATATATGTGTATATATAATATATGAGACACAAAGAGAAACAATTTCAAAGGAGTATAAGTGGATTTGTGTAAAGAAGACTAAAGCAGATACATGGGGAACTCACCAGTTAATTCAGACTTAAAAGAAAACTCAAGAAGCAATGCTAGGGAACGAGGAGAATGAATTAAAGAGTGTGGCAGTGTCCTTGAAACAATGGCATCATGTATTCAAAAGTTCAGAAGGAGCTAAGGTTGGTGAAGAAAACTAAGGACAACACAAAGGGGTGTCTAATATCTATATGGGGGGGGAGATTAAAGAAAGGCTAGGACTTCTGGTTGGGGTAGATGGAACAAGGCTAATGGATGATGGAGGGGGGGAAGCAGCTTCTTGATTCTTTTTTTTGCTTTTCTTGTTTGTGAGTTTTATTTTGGTTTCTGGTCAAAGACAAAAATAACTAACGAGAAATTGATATCCAAGATAAATAAGGATAAAGAAGGGGGAGCACCTTGCTACCCTTGATGAAATCAAGTCAGTGGCAGGAATAGCATGACAGTCACTAAACACTTATTAAACATCTACCATGTGCCATGCACAGCCCTAAGTGCTAGGGATCCAAAAAGAGGCAAAAGACAATCAAGCAAATGAATATGCATAAATGAGCTACTTACAAGATAAATACGAAATGGTTAACCGAGGAAAGACACTAGAATGAAGAGGGTTTGGGCAAGTCTTCCTGGAGAAGATGAGACTTCAGTTGGGTCTTAAAGGAAGCCAGAGAAGCCCCAAAGCTGAGATGAGGAAGGAGACATTTCTAGGCACGGAGGAGAAGGGGGACAATTTTCTTAAGGTTACAATATATTAATTATCTCATTGGTCCCTTGGAAATTTGTGTGCTAAGTAATCTAATGATGATTTTGGCCATTTTACTGATCTAGAAAGTGAGGCTGAAAAGCTGTGGATGGAACGTATGACTTTTTTAAAGCAAATATCCATGAGTTGGCAAGAACACTCGGCTGCATTAAGTAGCAAGGGGGTCAGCAAATCTAATTATAAATAATACATCCTCATTATATTAGAGCAGATTCCAACATATCACCCTTCTTCCATAGGGTCCCAAAGTGATATCAGTCAAATAACAAAGGCTATGCAATTTATTTTTCAAGATATCATGACTCAGTATAGGGGCAGGCACCAGGGGCTATATACAAGTAAACTTAAATACTGCTGTCCGCACAAAGTCATTGAATGAATTAGCATCTGTCCTTACCCTCTTGATTTTTAGAATACTCTCAAAGCAGACCTACATAAATGTATTTTTATATATTTATGCATCATATATATACACATATAGTCTTTTCATGTGAATAGTAGCGACTGTTACTGCCTTGCAAGTAGACAGCATTACTGCTGTAGTTTTCCACTAAAATCATTACTACTCATGATCATCTCTAGTGCCCTTTCAGATTAGATTTGCATGCCAGAAAAGTTGTGGCTTCTCCATATGCTATTCACAGAAGGAACTATATTAAATTAATTGAACCCTAAAATAACAAAGAGTCTCCAGGGTCCACAGCAATGAGAAGAAGATGAAACTAACCATCCATATAAAAAATGAAGTAGATAAAAAATAATATATTGCCTAGACTTGCCATATGTAACCACTCAAATCATAGGAATGTCAGATGGAGGACAAACTGGGTCCAAAAGTGGCCAAAAGACAGAGCTGGATTGTGTTTGAGGAAGTGGACAGAGCTTTCAATGATCCCCAAATGCTTGTTGTCACAAAAGTCCACCTCTAATTCTAATATCTTGGAAAATTTAGAAACGTGAATAACTTGAAAGGTAATGTAAGTCTCTATGGTGACCCTAAGCAAGATAAATCATGTTATTAATAGTAAACTGTATTCAATGACTGTAATCCAAGAGCAATTATTGAAGGAATGTATGATGGAATAAGGAGGAAGGCTGATAATGTCATACAGCAGAAAGACAATTCAAATAATAATCAATAATATAACATTTCAATGTATGAAAGAACAGCAAATGCCTTATTTTGGTGAGAAATAAAAACAAAACAAAACAAAACAAGAGAAGGCAGTTAGGTGGCTCAGTCCATAGAGCAGTAGGCTTGGAGAAGGAGGTCCTGGATAAGTCATTGAACCCCATTTGCTTATCCCTTACTGCCTCTTTTGCCTTAGAATCAATATTTAGTATTAGTTCTAAGAAGACATGGATTTAAAAGAAATAAGAGGAAGACGCTTCCCCCCATTCTATCCACTAAGCCAGGGGTTGGCAACCTTTTTGGCCGTGAGAGCCATAAACGCCACATTTTTATAAATGTAATTTCATGAGAGCCGTACAATGCTCACAGTGAGCGCTCCTGTAATAGCGCCTGAAAAAAAATTGACTTTATGGCTCCTGCAGAAAGAGCCGTATCTGGTCCTCAAAAGAGCCAGATATGGCTCAAGAGCCATACGTTGCCGACCCCTGCACTAAGCAGAGACCTCTTCAAGGGACTTCTGAAAAATCCCAGCAAAAAAAGAGCTTTGGGATGAAATCGTGGATCCACAGTACAAGGGAGTTACATCTGAGAGGTCCAATAAGGCTCACTTTAAGAAGAGGGATCAGCAAACAATGGCCTGCAGACCCAACCCTACATGAGGTTACTCTAAGGGAAACACTTTCAAACAACAATGTCTAGGTTATTTAAATAGCAAATACACAACCATTGATCTAAATACTTATAGTCTAAGTGAGCTGTTCCTACTTAATTGGGAAAAAAAGAGAGAGAGAGAGAGAGAGAAAGAGAAAGAGAAAGCACCAGAAAAAGAAAACATACCTGTTGTCTATTATTGGGCATATAGGGTAGCATAGTTGACACATGAAACATTACTTCATAATCTTTATAGGTGGTATAGAGAGAATGGGTTCCTGTGGAATCAGCTGAAAATAAAATTCAATTACAAAACAAAGTCAGGAGAATTCAAAACATGTACCGTACAATATTTAGATATCAAAGGTCATCACTGGCTAGAACTCCTCAGTTCTGGAAACTTGGGAAATAGCATAATGCCACCTATCAATAGTTCTCTCTATCCACATTGCCCTCAGGTTCCGCCTTCTTCCTATTCAATCTCTATCTATGTACCTTATATTTTTTCTTGAACTTCCGACTGGATGATAGACAGGCCATTGACAAACTGTAAGAGGGCTTTGATGAATGGGTAACAATGGGCACTGTTGTTCATCTGTGCAAAAAGGTCAGGGACCAATATGTGACTATTAATCTCTAATATACTCAATACTCATGAAGATTAGCCCTTTGCCACCTAATTCTATTTGTGATGAGTTCTTGAAAATGAACAAAGACTCAAAGTTATTCTAAATTATTTCTTTAAGGAATAATTCCTTCCTTCGTTCCTTCATTCCGTCCTTCCTTCTACTCTCTCTTCCTCTCTCTCTCTCTCTTCCTCTCTCCCTTCCTTCATCCTTTCTCTCTCTCTCTCTCTCTCTCTCTCTCTCTCTCTCTCTCTCTGCCTGTCTCTGTCTCTCTTGTTTTACCCTACCCCCAGAATGAATAAAATAGTTATAAATAGTAATACTAAATCACTGTGTATTTATTTGTATTTATGTGTATACATATAAATATATACATATATGCATATATCTATATTCAATAAACTGCAATTTTTGCAATAAGGATAATCATGGCTGTTTAATTCATCACATCTTATTAGTTCTGTTGTTGTTCAGTCATTCAATTGTGAATGACTCTTTGTGACACCATGGACCCTATCATACCAATACTGTCCATGGGTTTTTAATTGGTGAAGATACTGGAATAGTTTGCCCTTTCCTTCTCCACTGGATTAGTTCCAGGGCTGAATGAAAACTGAAAACATGAAGAAACCTATGATCCCACCAGCACCATTTTAGAAATAAGTAAATGATATTCAAGAGTTTGCCCAAGACTAAGCAAGGAGAAAACAAATTTAATCTAAGAAATCTCCCTCTCACTCATATTTAACTCACAACCTCCTATTATATATATATATATTTTGGCAACAAGAAAGAAGCTTCTTTAACAATTGTTATTCACCAGCACCTGAAACAAAGACATTCTTTGTACAGGCACTGGAGATACCAATAATTTGAGCTACAAATTACTTGAACATTCATGTAACTTTAACATTTTTTTCTATTGTGTTCTCTATTAATTCCTTTGCAAAAAGGCCACTTCTAAGATTTGTCTAGAAAATATATCTTGTAAAACCTTTAGAGATTATGAAAATCATTCAAATGAGGTGATTCGTTGGCTAAAGGTTAGGGCTCAAAACATAGAGATATCAATAAATCAGCTTCCAGATTGACATACATGCTATTAATCTAACAATCCAATACTGATTATAATTTTGGAAAACAAGAGGTATTTTCATCCTTAACCATTCATTAAACGGGAACAGCATATTTCTTACCTTTCAATGAAGTTTGTAGGAAGTAATATTCCATTTGAATTCCCTTGGCTAAAAGCCTTGAAATTGAACATTGTTTTGGAAGTGAGCAAGCACATTTATACTATAAAGATAAAAGCCCCTTCAATGAGGAATTGAATTACTTGGCTCACTCATAAAAAAGCTGAAGGTCACTGACTAGAATGGCCCAGGTATATTCAATTACTCCCAACACAACAGCCTCTTATTACAAAGGCTAAAATTTAGTATGAGAATTACTGGTGACTATTTAATAGTTTGTGGCAAGAGTCTTTAGGTTCAGAAAACAGCAAGGACTAGAGAAGGGTCCATTTTTAGAAAACCCAGTTTTATAATGTGGTTCCAACTTGTCTACACCAAGCATTATTGCAAAAGGATTTCCCAAAGCTAATAAAGTTTCTGAAGGAAAAAAAAAGATATACTATTGTTGCAAACCTTATTGTCTGTACATTTCTACCCTGAGACATAACATATTGTGATTTCGTTTTGACAGCTCGCCCTCTTTGCTGTTTTTAGAAGTGAGATGACCTCCCTAATGGTTTTGTATAAACCCTTCTTGGGCAGCAAAGCCCATTTGTATCTTGGCATTGTAGCTAGAGTGCTGGACAGGGAAAGAGGATGAGCTGTGTTAGAATCCCACGTCAGATATTTTGCACAGTGCCTGGTACAGACTAAGCTCTTACCTAGTCCCTTATTCCCACATTCTCTTACATTTAATCTTGTTAGAAACTTAGATTTTGAAGTTAACTTTCAGCGTTGTCAAGTCTATTCTCATTTTACAGAGTAAACAGAGAATCAGACAAGTTGAGGGAACTAATTTAAGCAAGACTAGTATCCAAGTCTATTTACTGTCAGGAGTCAGGTTTCTGTTATTCTTTGGACACATATTAGCCGTCATTATGCTAGGAATTATGCTATTATCCCCTTTTTTTCCTACAATATACAGTTTCCTGAAGGTAAGATTATGTGTCATACTTTTCTGCCCCACCAGTGATGCCTAAGTATAGTGCATATAATATTTAATGGGAGTTCAAAAATGTTTCTGAATTAGCTAATTTAATATCATTATGAAAATGTTAGGATTTCAGATGCATCTATAGGTACCTGGAGATTCCCTGGATCTCTTGAGTAAAAAGTACATTTAGGTAATATGTTAAATTAACCTTATAAGACCAAGGTATTAAAATGGTATTTTAGCCATCTTAGTGGTGTTATAATTTTAACTAAATGTAATTTTAATGTTACTTTCACTCCCACACTATTGGGTAGAGATGTATGGTATAGTGAAAAGACATCAAAATTTTCTGAAAAAAAAAATGTTAATGCCTAAATTGATCAAAAGTGGAACTCTAATGACAACTACATATATTGCTACGTTCAGCAATACAAACAAATATGCATTTGCTGCTTAATCTAGGGAGAGAATAGCAATAATTAATGATCATTAGCTGACCTTCTAGAATAAATACTGTTCAAATGGGAAAAACATGGTAGAGTAAGAATAATAATAGTTCATATTTCCATTGAGATTTAAGGTTTACAAAGTGTTTTACATATATTATTATCTCATTTGAGCCTCATGGAAATCTTGAGAGGCTACTGAGAGTATTATCTCTTTTTTACAGATGAGTTAACAAAGGATGAAAAAAGGCTAAATGAGTTGCCCAGGTCAGAGAGATGGAAAGTGTCTAAGAAGAGATTTGAACCTAGATCCTCGTGGTACCAAATTCAGTACTCTATCCACGCTATGCCACGCTGCCTCTCAAAAAACTAGTGGATGAGGGCTCTGGTGCCTCCTTAGCTGTTTATCCTTGGGAAGATTACTTTATGTCTCCAAGAGTTCATTTCCTCCCCAGTAAAGCAGTGGTGTCAAGCTCTTCTAGAAATGGGGCCACTAAACCACAGTGGAGGATCCCTATCCACTGTTTATTAACTTAGAAAACCATATAATGACATTATCTGTGTTCTATTATATTTTTATTTATTTTGTTAAATATTTCTCAATTATATCTCTGCTGTAAAGTAAATAAATTAGCTACATGGTCTCCAAGGTATCCTCTAGCTCTAAAAAACTGATTTGTATGTACACATAAGTGTTTTCATTTTTATCTTTCTCATTAGACTTTAAGATCCTCAAGAATAGAGACTTGTTGAGTTTTTTACTTTTTTACTTAATAAATGCTTATTGCTTTTGCTTTGCTACATGCTTGACTTTACTTAATTGTAGGTTTGTTTGGTTTTTTAAATCCATGAATTTGTTTCCATCCACAGAATATGTAAACAGCCTAGTCTTGGAGAGGGACAGTCTTTAGAAGTTAGTCAGTATGGCCTCCTCTTTTTCAGTGGAGAATTTGTCAAAGGAACTTTATAAACCGCACTGTAATTTGTTTTAATCCGATTATTTTAAATGAAATAATTCCCATAAAGATAGGCAAAAGAAAAATAAGGTAAGGTGACTAAAGCAAATAATTCTGTCCTAATGAAAAAAACATTAGAAGAGTCTATTAAAAAAAGATAATTCGGGGGCAGCTGGGTAGCTCAGTGGATTGAGAGCCAGGCCTAGAGACTGGAGGTCCTAGGTTCAAATCTGGTCTCAGGCACTTCCAAGCTGTGTGACCCTGGGTAAGTCACTTGACCCCCATTGCCTACCCTTACCACACTTCTGCCTTGGAGCCAATACACAGTATTGACTCCAAGAGGGAAGGTAGGGGTTTAAAAAAAAAATAATTCCTATGTTTTAAATAGGCTGCCTCTTCAAGTACTAATATTTGCTCTGAACAAAGGAATCTGTCAAAGTTTCACACTATAATGTGGTCCAGCTACTAAATATTCTTCACCTCCTGCCCCCAATGCAAATTCAACTCCAAGAAAAGAAAAAGTTACATGGTTATGCACGTTAAGAGCACTTTATGACCAGGAAGCAAATGTGCCAATTTCCTTGTCATACACTTGATGAAGGAGGCTTAAGTCAAAGAAAGAAAATGTTAAAATAGTTTTCTACAACCATAGGGATTTGGTCTTTTTGTAATGATGATATCCAGCCTATGCCACTGAGAAATGGACATCATTTGGGGGTGGGGGGGCTCATCAAGGAAATCTACATGCTTAAGCCTTCTTGTGTGCTTCTGGGGTCATGAATACCGGGGCAATGTGCTCCTAAGTGATGATTTATCAATGCACCTAGTCCTAGAAACTTAAAACTTTCACACATTCAAAACAACTTACTTTTAGTATCTAGCTGAGCTCGGTATTTGCTAAAACCTTTCAACCGTACTCTTTGGCCCAGAAGATCCAGGAATTCTTCAAAAGCAGGTCCTGCTGTCTCATTGTTATACATCTCTTCCTCAGTGCCCTGGCCTGCTTTGCAATAAAGGATCCCAATCTTGTGCTGAAAGCTCAGCTGAAATGAAAAGAATTTAAAAAAAAAAGGCAATTACTTGGCAAAGAGTCTCAGGCAGCATCTCAGAGTAAAATTAAAGCCACAGAAGCTTAGAATTATGTTTTCAGAAAAGCAAGCCAGAACAATCCCCAGAGGTAAGATGATAATCGGCTGTTAATGGACACGATGCTACAGGAAAAAAGGAAACACACACACACACACACACACACACACACACACACACACACACACACACACACCAGCACCACAAGAAAAAAAATCCATGAGACATAGGCTGGAAATTTTTTTTAAAAAGAGATAAAGAATATAATTTATGGCTACCTGTGAGAATATAATTGATGGCCACCTGTGATGAGCCAGTTTCCCCAAATTCACAACTGTAAAAATAGTACTGTATACTCTGTGTTATAATTAGCACTATCTAATTGTCTCTTCTCTCAGGTCAAAACACAGGCTAGAAAGTATTTTCATAGACTGTTAGCTTTTAAAAGCTTCTTATATTTCATCCCTAAAACTTTCCTATGTGAGCATATATTTTATATATACATGTGAATATATAAAATATATGTCCATTTAGACCAATATCACAAAATATTCATGCTGTAAGGGATTATAGCAAACATCAAATTCAGCCCCATTGTTTTTCATCCATGGGAGTTGAGAGAATTTCTTTCTACAAAGTTCACACCAAAGGAGAGGTACAACCAATTTTGGAACAAGGTCTTTTGAGTTCAAATTCTGTGTTCTTTGCATTACACCGCTGATCTGTGCTTTTGTGTGCCAAACCAAGTGAAAAGTAACAACAGCTTCCACCGGGACACAATATGTGTGCCTATGCATTTAGGTGAGGGAAAATGCAAGAGGGTGCATGTATTTGTATGTATCTATGGGAGGGGGAGAAGCAAAGGCAGCGTAGAAAGAATAATAAATCCTTTTTGACCCCATAAAAGTACTCTTGGCTAACAGTAACAGTCATGCTGTATGTTTTTCAATATCTTAAAAAGGAAAACATCTGTTAAAACATACAAAATGCCACCAAGAAATTCAACTCTAATCGAAGAGTCCCTGCTGTAGATTTTTCCAACAGCCAATATTATGTCACAGAGATAGTAACTATTTCCCTTTAGATAAGTAACTATAAGCATTATTTTTCTCTCTCATGTTCCTCTTTCAAGGAAGAGAGACTCAAACCAAAAATGCCTCTGTCGTGCATCACAACCATTCATTTTGTTGAACATCATAAGCAGATTATCAGTCATTACAAATTCCCATCAGACATCTATGCACAAACACTGGTAGATCTTTTCTGTCTGCAGCATATATCCTGAATTTGAAATTCACAGTGGCCAATATCAACAAAATCAAGGCGGTCCCAGTATGTTACTCATACCCTTAGGGTGGCACGATGATAACTGCCTTCCTACTTCTATTACTTAGCACTGGGAATCCATGGGAACTAGAGATACACCTGCCTGAACAATTAGAGAAGGCTGCAGCGAGGAACCTTCAGCAGCTACTATGTAATTCCGAGGTCTTGTGGGAAGCTACCTCGTCTCTCCCTTCCACCCCCACCCCCAAGGGAAAAAGAAGGACATTTGGTCCATACCATTATTTAAAGAGGGTAAAAGGAAAATCTGGTCAAATCTGATATAAGGCAATTTTTTAGAAAGTTTAAGAATAACCAGTATATAACAGGAAATTTATAGAGGTTGTCTTGAATGAGAGATATATTAACGAATTGAAAATAAACACAGTGACCACTGCTGAAGCAGATAGAGTGGGGTATCAGGACAAGTTGAGTTCAAACCCAGCTTCAGTCCTGTCTGTGTGACCGTAGGCAGATCACTTCTCCTCCGTCAGTCAGTCTTGGGTTCCTTAGCTGAAAAATGGAGCTAATAATAGGAGATATCTCCCATGGCGTTTTTTTTTTTTTTGAGGATTAAGGGAGATGGTATTTGTAAAGAACTTTGCAAACTTCAAAGTGCCATGTTAGTGCTGGCTATTATTATTACCACACTCTTAATAAATATTAAACAGGAACATTCAAAGAATTAAATTTGGTAACACATACTTTATTATTTTTTAAAATTTATTTATTTAATTCATTTAGAATTTTTTTCCACACTTACATGATTCATGTTCTTTCCCTTCCCTCCTCCCTCTCCCCTCTTGTAGCCAACGAGTAATTCCACTGAGTTTTAGAGGTAACATATACTTTAGATAAGAAATTGTAGCATCACAGGTTTAGAGCTGGAAAAGGTCTCAAAGGTCATCTAAGTCTAATCCTCAGCTAGATGGTGTGGTGGTGAAAGTGCTGGGCTTGGAGTCAGGAAGACTTCAAGGTCCAATTTAGCCTCAAGACACTTACTAGTAGTGTGACCCTCAGCAAGTCACTGAACCCTGTTGGCCTGTTCCCCATCTACAAAATGGGCTGGAGAAGGATATGTCAAACCATTATCTTTGCCAAGAAATCCTCAGATGCTCAAAAAGAAAAGTGGGGCAAGACTGAAGACCCAAAGACAATAACAAAAGAAGTGAGGAAAGTGGGGTCCTGAGAGGTTATGCTATTTTTCACACCAACATAAAAGTAGTAAGTGGTAGGACCAGGATTCAAATAATAATTTACTTCAATAATCTAAGCTCTTTTTGATGATGTAAAAGACACCAAGAAGGAAGTGAAGAAACTTTAGGATCTGGTTTTGAGTTTCAATTAAGCAATCAAGTCTTTTTAGATGCTAGAGGTACAAGTACAAAGAATAAAATAATCATTTCTTGGAGAAATTTACATTCTGATAGGAGAAACAAAAGTTCACATAAAGTACACAGGGTCTAAGTCTGTTAAACAAATAAATGTAAATTTATACAAGGTAGTTTAGGAGGGAGGGAATGGGCATTTGTGGGGATCAGGAAAAGTTTCATGCAAAAAATGGTGCCAGTTTCAACCTTTTTACATAACAAAAATGTCTACTCTGTCTTCTCTGATCTGCTCTATCCCTTCTTTGACTATAATCTATTTTTTTCCACTACTCATAGATTTGGAAGGTAATTTATTCTTTGTTTCTGCTGTCACCTTTTATGCCTGAATCGTGTATCCTTTGGAACTTATCTTGGTATAAGGTGTGATTTCAGATTTACATCTAGTTTCTAGCAGACTGAGCTGCTTAAAGAAAGAAACTCAGAGAGACAGAGGAAATGAGGAAGTGCCTTCTAGGAATAGGGGAGAGTCACTAAGAAGCAGCATGACTATGGTCTTGTTAATTTAAGTTTAAAAGTTAAATTTAAGTTAATTTAAGGTTGAAAGAATTAGTATATATAGCTTGGAGAAAAGATGATTTAAGAAGGTCACTCTGGCTATGTTTGAAAGGTTAACTCATGAAGAAAAGAGTAGATCGATTCTGTTTGGTATTCCAAGGCAATACTAGGACACACAGGACGGAAAATACAGAGAGCTAAGTAAATGTGAATATAATATAAAGAAAAATTAACAATCAGAGCTAGCCAATAGTGGAACAGGCTTCCTTGGAAGAAGCAGTAGATGCCTCACTCTTGGTTTTCAAAGGCTGAATAACCAATTCTGGGGGCAAATAGTAAAAGGGATTACTAATTAGGTATGTGTGAGGCTAGATGGCCATTTGGATCTCTTCCAATAAAAGTTGAATGCCATTCGACATGTCATCCCTACTCCCACATTAACTTCTGTTTCTTCTTCTATAAAACAAAAGAATTGACATATATAATTTCTATGGTCCAGCTGTAATATTTTATGACTTGTTTTATGATCTTGCAAATGCCTTGAGACATGATTATAATTTTACATTAACTCTGACATAATATTGATATAGAATGTATGATGGGAAACCTTAGATTTTTTTTTAAAAATCCCTAATATCAGTTTTTTTCCCTATACTCTTCAAAGCAGAGCCCAGCTTATGAGGAGAAAACAACAAATATACATTAGTTGTATATACTGTGTGGTTATCAAGATTATGGATTAAAGGGTATCTGATATACTGATGAATAGAGTTGGGATAGATGGCTAACAAAAATTCAATGAGATGTCATCTTTTAAATATGTAACGTGGAAACTTAAAAGTTAAAATTACATTTCTTGGGATAGAATCAGGTTTCTTAGATGAATGAATAATAGAAAAGCGATTCACTTCAACTAACATTCAGTGCCAACTGTGGGCAAGGTACAATGCCAGGGAGAAAGACAATGTGTTGGCATTCCAGTGGAGTGACCTGGTTCACAGTTACAAGTTGGCAGAAATGACTGCTAAAACTAATTACAAAGTATGAATCCAGTGGATGAAGTGAACTACACTCTCCTTAAGACACTTTTCTAAACCCTTTGAAAGCAATCCAATCTAATAGAGTCAATGACTCAACACCCTCCATGGCGCATCGGAGGGCAGCACCCTGCCTTTCCTGTTTCCATTCACGCTAGGAAACTACCACCCAGAGATTCTGGTTCTACTGGATCTCCATTGAGTAAGAGGCTCCATTCAAGGCTCCGACTTCCTAAGGCTCATAAACCTCAGGCTGGGCCTGAATGTATGGGAGAAAAGCAAGGCTCACCCTTCTGCACTGACCTTTTAATGAGTTTTAAATGAATCATAGTGATTCCCACAGTCTTGGTGTGGGAGTAGCCTGAGGCTTATTGTACTGTTTCATAATAGAACAGCTCGCTTGTCAAAATGCCAAAGTCCTTTAGTATGAAGTGGTACAGGAACACAATGGGATGGATGGACGGAAGGACCATCCAGTTCCATCCTTTGCCTTCTGGGAAGCATTTTCAGCAGGTTATACGGACAAGAAAGGAGAAACGGATGATGAAAAGCTTCATAAATAAGGACAAATCTACTTTCAGTCTTGTTTCATTCTCTTGAATGACACACAGGTCTATCAAGCATGTACCTCACCTCGCTTTACACAGCTAAAAATAAATAAATATTTAATGAACTGCTAAATGGTGAGCAATATAATCCACAGAGGGGCGGTATATAGGATCACACTGCCTTATGAAAGAATTCTTCAATCAACTAAAAGAAAGTATGCACACATTTATTTAAACAGTAGTCTCCATAGTGGGCAGCTAGTTGGCACATGACGGATAGTGTCGGGGTGGGCTAGAGCCAGACAGGCTCATCTTCCTGAGTTCAAATCTAACCTCAGGTACCTACTACCCAGGTGACCCTGGACAAGTCACTTCACCCTTTTTGCCTCAGTTTCTTCCTCTTTCAAATGAGCTGGAGAAGGAAATGGCAAACCACTCCATTATCTGGGCCAAGAAAACCCCAAATGGCATCATGAAGATTCAGATGTGATTGATAAACAACTGAACAACATGCTTCCTTAGTGTAATTTGAAATGATGTATTTGTGAAAAATCTGTATTTTTAAAGAGTTAACTTACATTAAATAAAGTATATTGTAAGGGTTAAATTAGGAGTTTTGACAAAATAAGTGAGCAGCTTTTAATAATTTAGTTTTAATGAGAATATAGTAGAGTTATAAATTAATATTATCCCTTTAAGCTAGAGAAAAGAAAAATTCTAGCAGCTTTTAACAATTAACAATTTAGTTTTATTAAAATAGAGGTAGTAAAAAATATAATAAAATGAATATAGTAAAGGAGAGAAATGTAGGAGAGAGATAAAGAAATTGCCTAATACCTAACTAGCTACCCTATAACTACCTATAACTGCTGTTAGAGAAAGTCCAGCTGATCACCCTTCAGCTCAGCTCACCAGGCAGAAGATATATACAAATATATTGATATAGATATAGATATAGATCCCAACCAACAACTAACAACCAACAACTAATCACCAACTAACACCACCAGCAACCAACCCCAGAGGACCAACTACCAACTACCTCCCAACCCAGAAAAGGTCAAAAAGCCCAAAGCCCTCCAGTCCTCTCACTAGCCTTTTATTTCCCCTTCTTCCCCCACTTCCTGTCTCTCTGGTTTCTATTTCCTTTCAGAGTGAGCTGGTATATCTTTACATATCTCTATGGTAAAAGGACCTCTAGGTTCCCAGTTAAACTAAAAGAAGGGGATTAAGAATTCCCTTTTACAATATGTACACCTTTCTACCACTTTCACACTTTTTGAAGGCCCTCTGCAAACTCCATGTGTTGTGGAGAGCTGAACTCATTTACCAATGATTAACAAACTCCCATCCTTTCATATCCTCCCCATACCAATGATCTTTAACACCCTGCTATTAAGAATAAAATATAATATAATATAATATAATATAATATAATATAATATAATATAATATAATATAATATAATATAATATAATATAATACAACATAATACAATATAATACAATATAATACAATATAACATAATATATAATCTAGTACCGTACAATATAATATTACAATGAAATACATAAATACAAATAATGCAATATGTAATATAACATAATATAATACAACATAACATAACAATTTTATTTGTGTGTGTGTATATATATAAAAAATAATTCCCATTCTCTCTATCTCCTACTGTGTACTCCTTTAATCCCTTCCCTGCCTCTAATCCCATTAACATCCCACTTTAAAGCTACCCATTCTCTGTGCTCCACAGGTAACAACTCCTTTCATCTTTGGTCTACCTCTTTCCTGGTCTCCTTTCATCCTCTGGCTCTGAGGCCGGGGTCTCCTTCCTGCGTCTACATCCTTAGTGTCACTGCAGTCTCTCCATCACTCCCTCTTTTCTCAATCCCCATCTCCCACCTGGTCCAAATGCCAGGAGCTGCTGTCTCCTCTAGAATATCCCCCTTCTTTCCAAAATCAGGTCAGTGCCCAGCTCAGCCTCCCACTTCTTGGAGAGGCAGTCTGTGGTACAGAGTCAAGGGTTGGGTCTAAAGTCAGGAAGGCTCCCGTTCACACACAGCCTCAGCCCCTTCGGGGTTCCGGGACCCCGGACAGGTCACAGAAGCCTGCTGGGCTCAGGTCTGACAGTCAGGAACTCTTTCCCAGGGCTGTGGTGAGGAGCAAATGAGTCCTTAGCCCAATGCTCGGCTCAGAGTAGGCACTAGATAAATGTCTGTTCCAGCCTTCCCTCATCCTCGCCTCTAAGAGGGCTTCAGCATCTCCACCTCCAAGGTCCTCACCTTGCTGATTTCACAGGACCTTCCCCTGCCTCCTCCCTATCATCTTTCTCCTTCGCAGGGACTTCATCCAAGTGATGCTTCTGAACAGTGAGTGTCCCATAGATATGTGTCTTGGGCCTGGTGCTCGTTTCTTCTCCCTCTGTGCTATTTCATTTGGTGATTTCATTAATTTCCATGGATCTGATGATTCATTTCTATCTTGTGGCTTCCTAGAAGTCCTAACTAAACTCCTACCTTCTACAGGAAGTTTTTCCCAATACCTTTTAATTCTAGTGCCTCCCTTCTATTGACCATTTCCAATTCATCCTGTATTTATCTTGTTTACAAACTGTTTTCATGTTATGTCCTCCATCAAACTATGAGGTTTTTGAGGGCAGGAGCTATCTTTTGGCCATTTTATGCATCTTCAGTGTTTGACTTATAGAGGGCATTTAATACGTGCTTAATGACTGACTAGATGAATATAAGTACTGTAAGCTTAAAAAAAAAGAAAACAATATTTACCCCAAGTCTGAGAAATTAAAAATAAAATCATAGAAAAGATATGTTATATTAAAATTAAGCTATATAAAACAAAATATAAAAAATAAAACACCAGAAAATAAATAACAAATGTTTAGCAGCCTGAAAAGGAAATAAGGAAACGAATATAATAGGCTTGCATGCTATCCATGTTAAATGTGCATATATATAGTCAGGTCATAATAAAACCCACTATGGCAAAAACCTCTTCCATTCTGTCTCTCTTCAGAATGGAATGGGCATGTATGAAACATTTTTAATCACAACCAAACACTTAAAAAATAATAGGTTGTTTTTTTTTTAATTGGCTTCTTTCTTTTGTAGGTTTCCTGAGAGGACAATAAATGAAATTAGCAATAAAGGCAAAAACTAAAGTTGCCAGTCCAATGAGATTCTCCTTAATACTGTAATCAAATCTCTTTCTAAAATGTGACTTCCCAGAAACAATTTCTCCACCAATCCCTAAGACCAGCCAAGTTCAGTGCAGTGGCAGTCTTGAATCACCATTGTTTTCTTCCATAGCTAAGGAGTATGGAGATGATGAGATGTCCAGTGCTTTATATAAGCAATTCGCCCACAAGTAAGTCCCATTTGCAAGAAAGCATGAAGTTCATTTCTCTCTCTACCTTTTGCTACTGAAAGAAAACAAAAAAATAGGGAAAGAATTCTTGTGGCTTTAAAAGTTTTTCACCCCAAATTCTATAAAGCATTTCCCTAAAACATATATCCATCTATCTATTCCATGGATGCCAGCGCAACACTCAGATTATCTGTTATTCCCACTATGGGGGAACACTTTCCTTTTCCATTGTTATATTTAGTCTTTCCTACCAATTGCCCATGGAAGTTCTTTTTTGGCAATATGTTTCAATCTACTTACACTCACTATTTATCTTTCCATGGCCCTCAGATTCAACTGTAATTGAAAGACTAATTCCTTGCTCTTATATCTGTGCCTAGCTCACTTCCCATTTGTAGTGCTCATCTAAGAGGTATATGCTACTGTACTTGTTTAATATTTTGTCAACTGAATACATGTCATAATCTGAACACAATACATTTTTACTTCCCTGTTTCTACTCCTCCATCATGGCTCTTGGAATAAATTTCTCCACAATACATTCTTCCTTCACTTGATTCTTCCCAGTGTAAATGATTAAACTGAGATCTCTTAAAACTATTTTAACTTAATGAAGACTTTATTTTAATATATGTGTAAGTGAAAGAAGTGGGTTTGACCACTTCTAAAGTTGGTAAGTTGAAAAGTCAAATGTCTCTGTCTGTTACCTTCCTCTTCCATTTCTTATTAAAGTCTAATTTGCTCCCCTAGATGGCCGATTCTGAGGTAACCAGTTCAGTAACCAGTTGTTTCCAGTCAAATCTGCTTTATATTTTGTTATGATGTTGGGAGATCATGTATGTTTATGCATAAATGCACTTCTGAATTTTTCCTTGAGAAGAGTATAAATACATCTGTTCTTTTTTGATATTTAAATGTTTCCACTGCTTTTTAGGAAAACAGACATAAAACTTCTAATGTAGTCTACAAATCTTTTCAATTTATGATTCTAAACCATTTTTTCCTACATTTTTTACCATCCTTCTCTGTCTTCTGCCACATTCAAGTCCCTATATATCAATGTATATGTTTATAATGCTAAGTTCTCTATATAATTTCTCCTTCATTTCTTCGTCTGCAATAAATCTAGATGTATAAACTATAATTATCTTTTTTCAAAAAAAATTTAAAAACTATTTATACTAAAAATCCCAAATAATTCTTTCCTTTCCTCCTTCCCTCCCACAAGTAATTGCATTTTTAGAAAAATAGTTTATTGAGGTCTTTGAAAATAATTCTGTTCTCCTTTCCTTCAAATCATCCCCTCATTAGTAGAATACTTAGTACAAGTAAGCACAAAGAGTTGACCTATACTAGCCTATGTGCCTAATTTCACACTTAAAGTTAGGTGATCACCCTTATACTGAGAAAGGAGAGCTATAGGATATGATCAGACGTCTATATTCAAGTGGGTTGATAAAGTGATGGGAATCCTGAAGGTTCTCAGGCTTATTTTCCTTTTTATTGCTTGGGCACCACAAAACAATGGGAAATGGATGAAGTGTAGTACACAGCAATCAGAACGGTGCAATTTTTTTTTAATGTCTCTCTAATAAAGGCCTCATTTCTCAAATACATACATAGAGAAATTAATTGAAACTATATAAGAATACAAGTCATCCCCAAGTAATAAATAGTCAAAGGATATGTGAACAAATACTCATCAAAATATGTAAAGCTCTCTTTAGTCATGAAAAAATGTCCTAAGTCACTATTAGAGAAATGCAGATTAAAACAATTCTCAGGTACCATCCCCACACCTATCAGATTGGCTATTATGACAGAAAAGGAAAAGGACAAAACTTGGAGGAGATATGGGAAAATTAAGACACAAATGCACTGTTGGGGGAGTTGTGAGCTAATTCAGTCCTTCTAGAGAGCAATTTGAACCTATGCCAAAGGACTATAAAACAGTACATATCCTTTAACCCAGAAATATTACTAGATTTGTAACACAAAGAGATAAAAAAATAAAAAGGGGAAGGACCTCTATGTACAAAAAATATTTAAAACAGTTCTTTTTTCTAAAGGCAAATAAATGGAAAGTGAGGGGATACCTATCAATTGGGAAATGTCTGAATAAGATAAAATATGTGACTGTAATGGAGTACCATTGTGCTATAAGAAATGACAAGCAGGAGAGGGCAAGAAAAACCTAGAAGAAAGAAAAACATATAAGAAAGACTTATATGACCTGAAGCAGAGTGAACTAATCAGAACCAGGAGAATACTGTACATACAGCAATACTGTACAATTAACAACTGTGAATAACTTAGCTATTCTCAGTAATACAATGATCTAATATGATCCCAAAGGACTCATAATAAAAAATGCCATTTGCTTCTAGAAAAAAATAATAGAGTCTCAATCCAGACCAAAGCAACTTTTTCTACTTTCTTAATTTTTTAATATTAGAATTTCCTTTCTCAAAAGGAATAATTTGGAAATATGGAAAAATGTTTTTCATGATTGCTTACTATCTTGGGCAGGAATTGGGGTAGGAGGGGTAGAGAAGAAAGGAGGGAATTCAATCTTTGAAAAAAGGTTAGAAATTGTTTTTACATGTAATTGGAAAAAATAAGATAAAAAATTAAGAAATTAAAGATGAATAACAACAACAACTCTGAAATGCCCAGGATGTTCCTTCATTTCACACATGGCAGAGTGGAAGAAAAAAATTGAATCTGAAATTAAGAACATCTTCAGAGATGTAGGAATTAAGAGAATAAATGACTTAAACTGCAGAAATATTGAACTAGAAGATTTCACAGAGGAAAAGCAAAACAAAAGGCAAACATGTTTTTAAAAAAATCATAAATTCTCTAAGTTCAGGGAAGTGATCTTGAAGATAGAATGTAGAGAATCAACCCTACTAGGATCACCAATCTCCTTCAAGAACATATCAAATCAAAAACCTCTATATTATGCAAGATGCATGTAATTCATAAAGTATCACTTCTAAAGACTTTATCAATTAGTGGCTAATTTCCTGGGGGAAAATATCTCCAAATTTAGCTAAACTAGTCTTCAGACACAACATACATTCTAAATTCCATACTCAAAATGAACCTACCAGTAGAATCTACCAGGTTTTGAATACCATTAGAACCATGAACAGGAAACCATGGTCATCCCTAAGCCATAATGAAATCCTAAGCAAAAAACTTTGGTAGAATATAGAATTATCTTTAAAAATAACTTTTAAATTATATTTAAATAATTTTAGTGATGAAATTAATGAATTATGATATAAATACATTTTCTACTTCAGAGCAAAGAATTTATACACACATATACACATAAATATATGTAACTTTTAGTAGTGTGAGGCAGAGACGGTGATGTTTTATTGGTCTGCTATATAATCTGGGTTGGGGGGCAGCTGGGTAGCTCAGTGGAGTGAGAGTCAGGCCTAGAGACAGGAGGTCCTAGGTTCAAAGCCGGCTTCAGCCACTTCCCAGCTGTGTGACCCTGGGCAAGTCACTTGACCCCCATTGCCCACCCTTACCAATCTTCCACCTATGAGACAATACACCAAAGTACAAGGGTTTAAAAAAAAGTTTATTAATAATCTGGGTTGGGAAACCCTCCTTTGGAGGTCAGGACATACAAACTCTTCTTCCAAAGATAAAATAAAACTTGTTACCCTGGCAAGAGAAATACGTCGGATCATGTTATACAAAGAACAAGAAAACTTACAGACCTTCCAGGAAACAGAAATTTGCAAAGTTCTCAAAGAATAAACCAATCATTACATAGTAAGCTTTTAAGTTTCTCATACAAATGCCATGTGAATCTTAGAAATATCTCAAAAGGAAAAGCACAATAAATAGTACTTCGCTACTTCAAAACTGAGCCCTATGTTCAACAATAATTCCTTAAATTTAGAGTTATAGTGGAGTAATCCTCAGAAATGCTTTGATGATCAAGTTCAAAGTTTCTATACTTAACCTGGCACAAAATAATCAGGCACCTTTATCCTAAGCTGCTATACAAAAGATCTCATTGCTTTTGATTCCACCCTCAGTTCTTTAATGCAGTAGCTAGCTCAATGGCATCTCATTTCCAAAAGAGACAATCAATGAGACTTTGGTCAAATGCCGTTCTTCTAATATCCAAAAGGGCTGGCCATGTGCCATCATGCAGAGTCACAGGGGTCCCAGGACTCATGTTTGGGGAAAACGGAATTATCCCTAAAACTTTGATATTATGGGCCACAAGAATTCAAGTACACACTTCGAGGCCTAAGAATCAATGTAGCTTCTGTCACTTAATACACTGTTACTACTTTTAGAAAGCAGAGCATAAACTGGTTACGTACAAAAATGGGGCACAGAAACTAAGATGGTTAAGTGTAAGTACTTTACATATCTTCTCTTGGGACATTAAATCATATTCAATGTCATTCTAAAAGGATGTTTCAAACTCATGCACGCCATGGACCGAAGGTAAACATATTTCGTCACTCTCCCTTTGTTTCAGAAAAGTTTTGTATGATTTTCGTGATTAGCATGACACGGACACAAGAAAATCTAATAACAATAAAGCTTTCTAATAAAGGAATTTCCAGTGTACTCTGATGCTCACCTATACTAGTCCTTCAGAGTCTGGGTAGCCAAGTGGCTTGTTTTCGAAATCCAAGTCTATTCTTGACTTTGACAGATTCTGTGTTGATTCACTCTGAATCTTAAGATGACTGCTTTAAGTCTGCTCACAATAAATTGTTAACTTGTTAGTCCAATTAGAATAATCAGTTTTAGAAATTCAGCCCACTTGAAGCACCAAACATTCTACAGTCCCCAAATTAACATTACTGCACCAGACATGAATAAAGGAGTGTCAAATAATGAATATGACTAATTCTAATAGAAAGGTGCATAAGTAACATGACTTGTTTATCCTTTCATGGAAATTCTGAAAGCATTCATCACTGCAATCTTTTATGTTGCATAAATCCAACAAAAGGAAGACAGCTACTTAAAAATTCATTGACTATTTTTTTATGAGGTTATCAGCACAAAGTGACTGGCCTGCCCCATGAAAACCAGCCACCTCTCCTTTCCCACTGTCCCCCTTCCAGGCTCTCTACACCTTTCCTAGGATCTGTTATCAGGAAAGCTTCTCAACTGGCTTCCCGTCTCTTCCTGCTTCATTCCTTCGGACTGATTACCAGCAAACCTACCTTCTCCTTCTAATCTTCATGTCCTCAATATTTTTGCTAAACTAGACTATCTGCTATTTTATAAGATTTCTCGAACGTCTAATGTTCAAGTTTTCTCATGCTACTCTGTGTCTGAAATCTCCTTTTGCCTTCGCCCACCCTCTCTCCGACGCCCTCTTGCCCAGACTTTGAAGCTTGTCTCTTTCCTATCACTTCTGAGGATTTCTCAAACATGTTCTTAGAGGCAGAGATTGGCAGCTCCGTTTGCTTTTCTTTAGGTTACGTCAATAATAATATCAGAAATAAGGATGATGATGATGGCACTTATAGAGTTTTTGAAACAACTTTCCGTACAGATTCATTTTCTGATAAAGAGGGAAGGGGATAAGCATTTATATAGCACCTACTACAGGCAAAGAGCTTGTGCTAGGCTAATATCTCTTTGGAGCCTCACGACAACCCTAGGAGGTATGTGCCATTATTATCACCCATTTCACACAGGAGGAAACAGAGACAGAGGCTGGATCCACACCGATACTAAGTATCTGAGTCCATTTTTTAATTTGGGGCTTCCTGAATCCAGGTCCTGTGCTCTCTCCTTTGTGATACTGTCATACCTAGCTGACCCTCATAGACAGTTTATAAATTGAGCTCTGGATCCAAAAAAAGAAAAAAGGAAAAAATAAAATGTAAGGGACCTAGGTTAAAGGAAGAAGAGGATATCTTTTAAAAAGATAGAATTGAACCCTCCTTTCCTTTGCTCCTTGTTTTTTTTTCAGTAGTTTAACACATGGAGAGAGTCCATATGAAAAAACCCAAAAAGAAATGGTATACTAGGTCCATCACACAGCTCCATCTCTGCTTTTACATGCTTGTTGAAGAAAACCCAGCAGATCCACTCTTCCTGCCGAGCCTGTTTGTATTCAAGACAAAAGGGCTGCAGGGCCCATCTCATCTCTTCTACTCTTAGACTCTGGGCTCCTTTCTTCCTTACTGTACCCTCAAATGAAGGCCAGAAACCCTCAGCCTCTGCCTTCCCTCGGCCCACATTCTCCTGACTATATTGACAGAAGAAATCTTTCTCAATCTCACTAGCTAGCTAGAACTTCTTCCTCAAATGAACTCTAATTTAAATGTATTCATCCTCTTATAGGAGGACTAGTTTGTGGTCAGGAAGACCTGAGTTAAAATTCACTCAGACATTGGCCCTGGGCAGGTCACTTCACCTTGTTTGCCTCAGTTTCCTCATCTGTCAAATGGGCCAGGGAAGGAAATGGAAATGGCAAACCACTCCAGGATATTTACTAAGAAAACCCCAAATGAATAAACAACAATAAAAATACTCTTTTAGGATGGAATGCTTAATTCCTATTGAAGATAGTAATGACACCAGCAACAATGAAGGCAGCACCCAGTATTTCTACCTCAATTTAAGTTGCCAAGTGCTTTACAAACATTATCTAATTTTGTCCTCACAAATCTAGCAGGCAGGTACTATCGTTATCCACATTTTGCTGATGAGGAAAACTGAGGCTCAGAGAGATTAAGTGACTTGTCTACAGTCACACAGATAACAAAGTTGGGTCTTCCTAAGACTAGGTCCTTCACTCTATCCAGTGTATCACCTAAATTCCAAAAGGGAGGGGAAAAAAAAAAACAAAGATAAACAGTTCCATTTTTGTTTCTGTCGTCTTAGCAAATGACACGGTGACGTTACACATAGATGAGTGTCTACACATGTTCACCAAATTAAACACGTGCACAGGCGTGCTTTAGCTTCCACGCTGGCTTCTAAGCTTCTTGACGTCAGTGTCTATCCCTGTCGTTCATTTTCCTATTTCTTTCCAGCACAGTTCCTTACACGTGGTAGGTAAAAATTTAATGAATGAATTTCAGAAAGAAAATCTCAAGTCAGATCCATACTTGTCAGCAAACATTACAATCACCTCCTGTCTCGTTTCTCTGTTTTGATTCTCTCACCATCACTTTCAATTGGTCCTTAACACAGATGTCCACCAGATCTTCCTAAATCACCGGTGGGATCATGTCATTCACTTGTTGTCTCCAGGATCAAATCTAAACTGCTCTCTTTGGCACTTGAAACCTTTCATGATCTGGCTCTGGCTGACCTTTCCAGTTTTATTACATATTACTCCCCTTCACACAACTCTTTGGTCTGACCCAACTGGCCTTCCTCATTTGTGGAAACGACAGCATGCTGTAAGAAGGGGTTCAGGCACTCCCCCAGCAGTCTCGGGCATCTCGGTGTGGAATCCCAGGGTGTTTATGTATCATAACAACAAACTAGTCAGAAGGCAGCAGGAGGTGGGTGGGGAGGGTGCTAAGGGAGCAGGGAGCTTAAAAAACTAAGAGAAACAAACCAAAAAAAAAAAAAAAAAAGCCATGCAAATGACTTACCCCTTGTTCATCCAGCTTTAGGAGCTGTTCAGAGACTTTGGGGGAGTTCAAAGCCTGCCTCAGGCACTGAATGCTCAGCTCGGGGATGACATACTCCAGGACTTCTTTGAGAGGCAGTCCCCGTGCTGTGCCGTGTCTCGCAGTGGAAGGTATGGCATCTTCTAAAATTGCTCCTCTAAGTGTCGTAAGCTGTGGGGGGAAAGCGCGAGACTCTGCTGAATATTTATAGCTTGTAACACTTGGCCAGCCATCGTGTTAAAGTCTAATTTTAGTCTTCCGTACACATCCCAAGGAATGGTGGAGAAAGGCTGTTATTGTTTGGAAGGGGACAAAAGGGTGCAGAGCATCTCCCAGTTACTCTCCCCCTGATCCCTTGTTACAAGAGAAAAGTCAATGTCCAAAACAACACATGCCCATGGCAAGAGCAAATGGCCAAGAGGGACAGGAGCCGAGCTCATAGGTCACTGCCTATTAAAGAGGGATGAGGACAAGTCTGGGCTTCCCATTTCTGAAGCACCTGGGGTGACCACTGACTCTGTTTTCTTCTTTATCTTTCTCCCCTCTCCTCTTTTTCTCAATATCTCTTCTTCAATTTTAGGTCTGCCTGAGATTTCCAAGGGGCACCCACTAGCTCTTTGGACACAGAGCTAAAGAGATGAGTGAAACCCACCTTATAAAAATCTGAGCCCAAACCTACCACAGTGGCCCTATTTCAGACCAGGCCCTAATCTGAATCCGTCTTGTTGTTATAAAGTAATATAATGAAAACAATGACCAGGCTGGAAATCAAGAGAACTGAATTTCAACTATCTGGCTCTGGCACAAACCAGCTAGGGGAACTTGGGCAAGTTACCTAAACTTTCTTGTTTACATTTAGAAAATAAAAATCAAATAAACAAACAAACAACAAATAAATAAATAAAATATGTATATATACATATGTGTATATGTATATGTTTATATATGTATATATATAAAATAAAACATAAAATAAAATAAAACGATTGAATTAGATGACTCCTAAAGCCTCTAAGTTATTTTGTGAATTTCCTAGTATGTAGGAGGGCAAAGACTAGACTTATGATTTCCCAGATATGGGGAATTCCAGATGAAGGAGCAACCCACATCTACTAATGAATGCATGTTAGCTACTTTTTTAAACACTTAACTTCTGTGTATTGGCTCCTTGGTGGAAGACTGGTAAGGGTGGGCAATAGGGGTCAAGTGACTTGCCCAGGGTCACACAGCTAGGAAGTGTCTGAGGCCGGATTTGAACCTAGGACCTCCTGTCTCTAGGCCTGACTCTCAATCCACTGAGCTACCCAGCTGCCCCCATGTTAGCTCTTTTACTGAAACTTATTATGTTAAGAGAGTTGTCTGTGGAACAGAGAGGTTAAGGATCTTGCCCAGGGTCTGACAGCCAATATGTGTTTTTAAAGGCCATACATCAAACCCATATTTTCCTGGCTCCTTCTACTATGTTGGATCTCAAACATAAATACATGTGTGTATGCATGTAAATATGTATGTATGTATGTATATATTACTTATAATTTGAGTCTTTTCAAAACAGGATCAGTATCTTATGAATAAAAGAAAGCTTAGAACAATGGGGACCCTAAATATATAGTATATAGTGTATGTGTTTATACACACACACACACACACACACACACACACACACAAAAATATGACATGCAACTTTAAATTTATATTTTGTAATTTAGCTTCAAGTTTGTTCCCAAAATCACATCATTAAAATTAAATTAAAACGATCTCAGATTCTCTATAAGAAAAGGACCATGTACAAGGACAAGGTCTAATTCTTAAATAATAAATACAAATTAAACTTATTCCAAAACTATTATAAGGTACTATTTCTGTAGTAATTGTACTTGTAACACTTGCCAAAAGCATGAGACTCATTCGCGTTCTCACAATAAAAATATATAGATGGAATGACTGCTCTGGCAAAGCCCTGTGAGAATATGGTTTCCACTATTGTGGCTACCTCTTTTCATCTGCTGTGATTTCAAATCATCTTAATCCTGTTTCTGCATATAGCCTGTGTCTCTTCAGCATGTCCCAAATCCTCTCTGCCTTTTGTTCTGCCCCACCGCATAAGGCAGCAATGGAAATGATTATTCCTTAACACCCATGGAGTTATACACATGCAATAGTTGTTAAAATTATTCCTCTCAACTATTGTGTGAGATAGGTGAGTGGGGTAACAGAGATGTGTGCAAGTACAAAATCTTTGAATAATTTAAAGAGAGGAGATTAAAATTCAAGAACACTGGAATTCTCTTGGTAATAAAGGCCCAAGGGGTTTTGTGTTTGTATTTCACTTTGTTTTTAAAAACCTCTCACCCCAAGGATAGTAAACGGAGAAGAGAAATACCTCGCTGGTCCGGAAAGCAACCCGATAGTTGAACTGGGACCCTTCTTTTTCCTTAGTTTCCTCAAGCTTCTCTCTCCGGATGCTTACGGCGACAGGGCCCAGATTTTCATCTATTCCAAAGTAGTTTTGGTGCTCTGCAACGGAAGAGAGCAGGTGTTCAAAAGAAGCCGAAAAGAATGAAAGGTCAGGCCGTTTGGCTTTGTTCGTCCGATCTCTGCAACAAGCAGCCTCCTCGGTGGCCCTGAGCACACAATGGCTGTCCGACGTGGGAAAAAATGTCTGAAGGCATAACAGATTGAGTTCCTAGGATTAGAGCAGAGATCTGCACACACAAACTACCTGCAACTTCCTTCCTATGAAGTAGGGAATCAGCAGGAGTCCCTCAACAAAGCAATTTTCTTTCATTGGTATTTAAAATGGAAGCTCAGTACATCATTTAGCATTAATAGGCATCCTACATTCTAAAGATTTAAGAACAGAACAAAATAATGAATAAAAAAATTGTCATCCCAAGGAGTTAATTACAAAGAGTAGTCAAATTATGTACAACGTCGTAAAATGAATTAAAAGGACCTTGTGATGAACCAGAAATCATTAGACCATTAAAAGTCTCCGAAGCACAAAATCTTATTTTGCAAGTGACTTTTAAAAATCATCTTGTCCAGCTTCCCATCAGGACAGGATCCCCTTCTGTGGCATTCCTGGCAAAATAGTTATGTGAATGTTGCTTGGACAAGGGAGCTTAACTCCAGGAAGCTACCTCAAGGTAGCCTCTAGGGAGCCCTTTTAAATTAGAAAGTTCTCTCCTGTATCAACCATTTAGTTCAAAAAAACTATTTAAAGGCTGTCAAGGCACAAGACTTCATGACAGGCATGAGGAGATACAAAATACAATAAATGAGTACTTGACCTAAAGGAGTGATAGGTGACCCACACAATTATGATAAAGGGCAGCTGCAGTGAATATGAAAAAGAGATGTAAAAGGGATTTAATTAATGTGAGGAGGGAGTGATTATTTTTCTGCTTTGGGATGAGGGGAATTAGGAAAGGTTATATAGGAAGCATCATCTGAGCTGGGACTTAAGAAAATGTGAATATCAGAGGAACAGGTGGGGAAGAATACTTTGAGGCAGATATATATATCACCAGGCTATACAGAACTCAGGTAGATCAACAGAGAACAGAAGAGTTTGGGAACAATCAGGATTTGAACTATGGGACTACTTTGTATGTGAGAAGTGCCTAAGAAGAAGGTGCTTTGAATATTTCATTACCTAAGTCCAATCAGACACAGAAAGTGTGTCTTTACACCAAATTATTCTTTCTGTATCTTGCTAATTGTGTTATAGAATGGTGTTAATGTATTTCTACTAGTAACACCCCACCCCAGAAGAATAAAAGGACCCTGGATAGGACATCTATTTGGAGATTTAGAATTTACAAAGCACTTTGTATATATTATCTCAGTTAAATCCTCTTAAAAAAACCCTGCGTGAGAGATAATAAGGTGCTATTTCACAGCTGGGAAAATTGATGCTCCAAGACTAAGTGACTTGTCCATGGTCACAAAGCTTCTCCAAGCCAGGATTTAAAGCCAGATTTTTTTAGTTTCCAAGTTCAATAGCAGACCACTTGTTAAAGCAAATCGGTAGCTAGGACTTAATTTCATATCCGCTTAGAGCTTGGTTAAATAATTACTGTTATTTATAATTATTATTACCACACTTAGGAGCTGTATGACCCAGGGAGCAAGTCACTTAATCTCTGTCTCAGTTTCCTCAAAGGTATTAAAGGGGGTCATAATAGCAAGTAACTGAGAAGTTAGGGTAGTGGTTCCAAAACTTTTTTGGCCTACCGCCCCCTTTCTAGAAAAAATATTACTTAGCCCCCTGGAAATTGATTTTTTTTTATTTTAATAGCAATTAATAGGGAAGATAAATGCATCTGTGGCCATCACCGCCCCTGAATCGCTGCAGCACCCACTAGGGGGCGGTAGTGCCCACTTTGGGAATCACTGGGTTAGGGAGTCCCTTAATGTGTTTGTTTTATTTTCCTCACATAAAAGTATAGTGGGGGTAATAAAAGCATCTACCCCCCCCCTCAGGGTTATGGTGAAGATCAAGTATTTGTAAAAGCTCTTTCTTAGCACAGTGCCTGGCACATAGTAGGCGTTATATCAATGAGTATTTCCTTTTCCTTCTCCTTTTTCCATTATAGTTATTTTCTACTTAAAATATTTGAAGCTGGATTACAAAGTAGCTACAGATTACTTGTGGTTTGAATAGGTGAGTTTTGAGAAGCAAGCATACACTGTGGATTAAAAAAAAGGATTCTGAAAGTCAATTTTGAAGGTGTCTATAAGAATTCAGAATATGCAAGTATATGTGAAATTATAGTACAATAATTTATTATGTAATGGTAACATTTTATATCCCTTTCCTAAATATTAAGAGGAAGCGTAGGCTTCCCATGCCTTATTTCCCAGTGCCCAGAAGCAATTTCTATTACCACAAACTCTGGACTGCCTTCATGATTAGAAAGTTCCTTTAGCACAGGCAATCCAACCCAAGAAACCCTTGTGGTTCTTCCTCTGACTTCTTACTTCCAACACAGCCTTGGACACTGCTGCCACCACCCAGACACTGAATGAGATGGTAGGATATTGACGAAAAACGACTTTAATTCACCCATATCAGGGAAAGGCTATAATAGGAAGAAGGTGGAAAATGACAAGAGAACCATTCCTGGAGGGAGGGGGAAACGGATTAGCACACATATAGGCAACCTGTGAGTTGATGGTGCAATAACAACTCCTATATTTCAAGAGCTACTTTTTTGAGTGGCATCAGCTATCTAGAAAAAAGCCAGGACTCACAATTTTGCAACATAAATGGATCAAGGTTTAGAGGAAAATTTTAATCTACATGGGCAGTGGGGCTGGAGGTCTAGAAGACCCAAGTTCAAATTCTGTGTGCAGATATTTGCTCACTGTGAAACCCTGGGCAAGTCACTTAATTGCTCTCAAACTCAGGTTCTTCATCTTTAAATAACATCCCCTACCTCACTGGGCTTCAGTAAGGAACAAGTGAGATAAGGTAGGTAAATTATTTTGCAAGGCTTAAAGCAAAACATAAACACTAACTAGAGTGCTATTAATAAGCTTCAAATGGATAAGTCACCTAAATACTTTAAAAGGTCATGAAAAAAATTAGTGAGATATGAAAGTGCTATCTTTCTAAACTATGGCTAGGAAGTGGATTCTTCTTCATTATTATTTTATTAATTCATTTTTTAGAATTTTTTTCCATGTTTACATGATTCATTTTCTTTCTGTCTCTGCTCCCAGGGCCAACAAGCAATTCCAATGGGTTGTATGTAGCAAGTGGATTCTTAAATAAGAAAATACAGCCAATCATAAAAATAAGACAATTTCAATTACATAAAGTTTTGGATAATCAAAATCAATGCAGCTAAAAATAAGAGAATTATGGAGGAAGTGGAGAAGTCTATCAAGTTGCTCTGATGAAAGTCTTATTTTCAAAATATCTAGGGAAGTGACAAATACATGAAATCAATAGTCATTCACTAATAGATAAGAGATTAAAGCATACAGTTTTCACTCCATACAAAAAAACTGCATTTCTTTTATTAGTGATTTGGACAAATAAAAACTTCTCAGGCTGAAAAAAGAAAAGCCATCAAGCACTGGAAGGAGGGGATGATAATGTTGTCTCCACAGATTACTTACTCCACTATTATCCATGCAATTTCAAGAATTCTAACCATTTCCTCTATGTTAGATAATCAGTTTTAGGAGGACATAACATAGGATATGAAGGTATGGATTGACTTTAATCTTCGGATCAAAAAGAACAAATCTATCCAGATCAAAAGACTGATGCTTAAACTATAGTTACCTGCAAAATTAACTTCTGTAGAACAACTATTTCCTAGTCATATTGGATAAATGGTGCAATACTGGATTTCTATGTTGTTCTCACTCCTGTTCTCAGTTAAATTATATGGATATTTTTCCTCTTCTTGGCTATTTCACACTTGGATTACAGTCTGGTTACTAAAGTAGAGAGAGAAAAATCTACAAAATTTATGCTTCAGTAGCTGCTTTCTATGAGAGCTAGCCAAGTTTTCAATTCTACTAAAGAATACAAGATGTTAACTGAATTTCTTACACAATCCAATTTTGCCATTAAATTATGTCATATTTACTCTAACATTTATGAGGATCTCCCTATATCCTGTTTATAAAATGAATACTGACTATACCTTCCTCATCATCTTCATGAAAGAAGTTAGCCCTTAAGGAATATCTTTCCTAAAAGATCAGTTTGTTAATATGCATTGCAAAAACCTTTCTCTATCTGGAGTTACAGGACAGTAAGAAAGCCTTAATTGGGATCTGTGCATTTAGGATACTCCCCAAAATTCTTCAGTATTTCAAGCAGACGAATTCCATCAAATTATGGACAAAAAATCAAATCTTTCTAAAGCAGAATTGTTTGTTATTATTTAGTCTTTCCACTCCTTTCTGACTCTGTGCCCCATTTAGGATTTTCTTAACAAAGATACCAAAGTGGTTTGCTATTTTTACAGCTTGTTTTACAGATGAAGAAACTGAAGCAAACTTAAGTTAATTAAGTGACCTGCCCAGGATCACACAGCTCATAGGTATATGAAGTCACATTTGAACTCATGTCTTTTTGACTTCAGGTTTGGCACTCTATCCAGCTGTCCCTAAAGTAGAATAGAAGCTTCTACATGGGTATACCCCAAAATGACTGTTGGGACGCTGAATGATGACCCATAAATACATATCCTGTGTAGGCAATAGGGATCCACTGAAATTTTTTTTTGTATGTGGAAGTTACATGGGCAGGATTCCATTACAGGGATCTTGACTTGTTATAACTAGGAGGAGGACTGATTTCAAGGGGGAGAAGATCAATCAGAAAGCTGTTTCAGGAGTCCAAGAAAAAGGTGAAGAAAGTATCAATGACGGAGAAAAGAAAATAGAGTTTAGGGATGCTATGAAGATAGAATTTGAAAGTTTTGGTGATATGGGAGGCAAAGGGGAAGGAGAGCAAAGAGTCAGGGTTGACTTTGAAGTTGCAAATTTCAGTGACCTGAATGGCAGTAGCTTCAAAAATGGGAAAGTCTGGAGGATAGTCAAGTTTGAGAGAGAAATTAGTTCTGTTTTAGCTATGTTGAACTTAAGAGGCTTAAAAGGGCATATTCCTAGATTGATGACATGGGCATTACATTCAGTGGAGATTAGGGCTATTTTCATAAATTTGGGAGTTATCTGTGAAGAAACAGTCCAACTCAAAGGAAAAATAAGATCACCAAAAAAGAAAAATAAAGGAAAATGTAAGAATTCAGAGCCTTGGAAGTCACCTAAGGATGGGGGTTTAATGATGATCTCACAGAAGATACTGAGGAACCTTCAGATAGATAAGAAAATCAAGAGAGAGGTCACAGAAGCCAAAGAAACCTACATCATGAAAGAGGAAGGAGATGGTAAACAATGTCTGCCCAGAAGCAAAGGATAATGAGGACTGAGACATGTCTTTAGATTTAGCAGGTAAGAAATCACTGGTAACTCTGGAGAGTCTACCTTGTGTTGTGGCAATGGAACTGAGGTTTCAAGGCACTGAGGGAAAATAAAAATATATGGTGATAAAGACCAGTCCAGATGACATGTTTTAAGATCTTCCCAGAATGGTGCTTAATATACACTGATTGGATTGAAATCTCATGGAGACCAAAATCCATTAATATTCTTTGAAAAAAACTGGACAGTTTTACTATAAAAATGCAGTTAATGCTATTTTTTAAAAAGTTGATAGTTTAGCTGAGTAGTCATGATAGCTTTAAAGATATAAAAGCTCCTTGTGAGTAGGGGCTCTTTCTTTATCTCCCAGAGCCTAGAATGGGGCTTAGAACGCAGTATGTACTCATTTAATATGTATTGATTGATAGGATGATTAACATTCTTGTTTGTGAGCAGGATGAAAGAGCAAGAAACAAGCAATTGGAGAACCCAACAAACCTAGTTACTTATTTATGTAGTGTCTGCCAAGCAGTCTCTCAACTTAGTGAGGTAGGTGAATATTATTATCCCCATTTTTATAGGTATACAAAGTGGGGCTCAGTGTTTAAATTAGATTTGTCGGAGACAATACACATATTAACATGTTAGATTGGAGACTCATACCCAAGTCTCTCTGGAATACAAATTCTAAAGCTCTGGCTATGTAAAAATGAAGAGAAAAATCAATTACAGAATGGATGTTTTGTATTTACTAGAGAGACAAGGGAGATAAATGTTGTCCAGACCCAAGGATAAATCTAGGTTTTTCCCTTTATTTTAACTTTTTGGGAACACTTGAACAATATTTCTTAGGTGTCAGATTTGGAAAAATATAACTGCCCACCCTGAATAAATGACAATTAGCAAGATTTACTCAAAGTGGTATAACAGATAGCAGGCTCGACCTGAACTCGGGAAGATCTGCATTCAGACCCTGCCTCTGATATTTCCTTGCTTTATGATCCAGAATGAATCACTCAAACACTTAGTTTCAGTTTCCTCATCTTTAAAATGGCGTTAATAATATCATGTACCTCCCAGGACTTAAGGATCAAATGGGGGTATTGACAAAGTACTTTTCAAACTGTTAAGTGCTATATAAATGCTAGCTATTATTATTATTATCATCACTACTATATCTTCTACTTCTATTACCACCACTATTATTATTATTACAGTGCCAAAAGGGAAGCTGTGAATACCTCCATCTTTCCATTAAGACTAAAGTAATCTGCTCTCCTGAAAAATCTGAGAAAAAGGATCAAAGTGTCTAAAATATAAAGTAATCCCTCAAACGGGAGGCTTCTGGGATCCTATGATCCCCTTTCTCCCCATGATTACATGTGAAAAGGGGTCCTGAAGCATATGTACACAGGACCCAGAACAGTATGAATGATCTGTTTCCAACAGTTTTCCCCTGGTTCCTGCCACATGGAACTAATAGAATGATGATACACAGCATCTCTTTTCAGGTACAACTGGGCAGTTCCTCTATGCTCAGAGCTCCTTTAGAATGCAATTGGGGCTCTGGGTTAAGGCTACATTAGCTGTGTAAAAAAGGGCAAGAATCAAGTCAATTCTGTTGACCACAGAAGGAATTTATGTGATAGAATAGTACTGTTGTAAGATGGTGCTCCATTCACCCGTATGAATTTAATAGCATCTGACTCCATATTAATTTTGTTCAACCATTGCATAAAAACCCCAAAGAAAAGTTACCTATAAAATACCACTGGGCGTGAAATTGAAAGCAAATGCAAGCAAGCATCTGCTGCATTAAGGTACATCTGATATGTCAAAGTATACTCTAGTCTACAACTCTCATGTTATCTAAGTCTAAATGAATGAGTTCAGAATTTTGTGGCAGCCTTTCCTCTAGATAACTCTTCCCTAGAGACTTCCCTGCCATACGACTTTCTCTGTTTCTGCTTCTCCCCATCTTTTAGTCATTAAAAACAAATACTATTCTTTAAGTTCTGGACCACCAGGGTGGACACACGTTTTCTTTTAGAAAATCAAGTCTTATTTATCAACCATTCCAAGCCCTACACTTACCAAAGCATGACTGGCTAAAGTGACTTGACGTTTTTCAGCAAATGTAATGAAATGAGGCTGGTAGTCATTGCCTGGTGATTAAAAAACATCGTGAGACATGATACAGTAAAAATCATCAGAACCAAGGAAAAAATGAGCTTAAGATTTCTTGTTTGGAGGGCAGGAGGAATGATGGGAAAGAAAAGGCAATGGTGTAATATTCTCCATCCTTGCCTTCAGTGATCCTATGCTGTCCTGTGTTAATAACCCCTTACATTCAAAGATTGCCAAGCACTTTTCTCATGACATGGTGAGTTGGCAACACAAATATTATCTTCATTTCACACGTGATGAAAACAGATCTCAAAGGTTAAATGATTTGTCCATGGTCAAATAGACTAGTAGTAAATGGTAGAGCTGAAAGTGAACCTGGATGTGATGTGAGGCTTAGAAAAATTAAGGATAATCACTAATTAACCAATGGCTCGACAATGAAAAATATTTAAAGAGAATGCAATTTAAAATGTTAAATAGGCATTAAAGGTTTTTGCCACATTTGAGGCTTTGTGTTTCCTCATCAAATGGATACCAAGAAGTATCTATTTTCTATGAATTATTCTATCTATCATTTGTGAATGTCTATCTTGTTGCCCAGTGATTCTGCTACATAACATCCAAGGCCAAAAGACAAAAAAGCCTGCTTTCCTGGCACAAACAAACATTTGGGAAAACGTTCTTGTTCGAGAGCAGTCATATATTCATATATGTTATAGCTGAATAATTCACATGCATACATCCAATAATTAAATTTAAATCAATAAGACATCTGCTGAACATGTGCTATGCCCCAAGGAGATAGTCAATAAGACATCTGCTGAACATTTACCATAGTGCTGGGCATCAAGGAGATAGTCAAAAATATATAAGATGTAGTATTTTAAGTCATTAAAGAGGAAGAAAATATTTGATAAAAATAAATATAAGGGGGAAATATGGAGTTTTTTAGTACTTTCAGAGTTCACAGAAGGGAAAGGTCTATTGTAGCTAGGGAAACAAAGAAGATTTAACAGAGGAGGTAGAGTTTGGTCTCAGCTTTGAAGGACAAATGGGATTTTAAGTGGCAGAGATTTCAGTGGGCAAGAGGGAAGCAAGGGTATTCCAGCCAAGAGATCAGACAAGTGTGGCATATCTCTGGGAAATGGCCACTGGATCAGCTTGGATTTTGACATAAGGATGGAAGAGAAGTGTTAAGCCATATTATGGAGAGCACCAAATGCCAAGGTGAGTTTGGACTTCATCAGTAGCTAAGAGAGAGCCAGTGAAAGTTTCAGATGAGGGGAAATACATGAGGAGACTTATTTGTCATAAAATGTAAGCTGACTTGAAGATCTGAGTGAAGATCACTCAGAGATCATTGCAATAATCTCAGCAACTGCTAGCAAGCATGCTCATCGATGGAGGAATGGCTCAACAGATTGTGGTGTGGGAATGTAATGAAATATTATTGTGTTCTAACAAAAAATAAATATTAAGAATTCAGAGGAGCATAAGAAGACTTATATGAACTGATAGTTAAGTAAGCAAAACCAGGAAAATTACATTCAATGACAACAACAATATTAATGGAAAGCAGAACAAACAGGAACAAAACAGAAGGCAGAGAAATTGATAAAGACCAATCTAGTTTGGCCCTAGAGCAGAGCTGAGAAAACAGACCACTCTCCCTTCCTTGTGGATAGTAGATTATTGGCATATGGAATACCAAACATACTATTAGACATGATTGAGGAGGTGACTTCTTCTGTTGAGCTGCTTTTTAAAAATGCTTGGTTAATAGTAGAAAGATTGCTGGGTAGAGAATGGGACAGGGAGATCAGGGAAATCAATGTTTTATAAAAATAAAATAACAACAAAAAACGAGATTAATGAAACAGGTAGTGTGGACCTGAACTCAAGACAATGGCAGTGGAAAAAAAGAGTGAGAAGAGTGTATGTACAACTAGATGGGACTTAGCATCTGCCTGAGAAAAAAAGCTAAAGTTTCACACGTTGTGTGTGTGTGGGGGGGGAACCTAGAGAAAAGATTAGAGGCATGCAAAGTGGTTTTGAAGCCCAGATTAATCTGGCAAATTATTCCTTTTTCATCATTCTTGCAGAACCGTTGTGATGACATTTGTCATAAGATGATATTTCCGCACAAAACAGTCTTGTGATATTTAACTGTCTAATAGACAACGTCTATGTTTTTTTGTTTGTTTGTGTTTTCAAGTCAGCCGGTTTCATTATTTTCCAGAGATTAGAATTTGTTCTATTTGCCTGACAATGAAGTCTAAGGCTTTGCTCAGTGATCCCTCCTGACGGGTAGCACAGAAAGTCCAACAAGACTTGCTTGTCAGCCCTCTTGCAGAGATCCTCACCTGAGAGAGCAGAGGAAGGGGCTTCAAAGGTGCTGGCCAAAACGTTCTGAGGCCCTGCCAAGACAACAGTGCCACAGCCCATGAGGGCTGACAGAAGGGCATGTGGGGTTAGGAGGAGTCTGCCCTTTCCTTCCCTACTTACCCTCATCCTACCAGTGGTACTCCCCATCCAAGAATGTGGGCTGCACCCTCTGCCTTCCCTGCTTCTGGGGAAACTAGCAAGAACCGCCACCGATGCCGCTGGAGCTAATCTCATTTTCGTTCCCCACTGGGCCACTAGGGAAGAGCTATATTTAGGAAAAACAGGGGCAGAGTTCCATCAGCTCCTTTGGAAAAGGAAGTAGAGAGGAATGAAGCACCACTTGCAGCCTGTTCTCTCCCATCCCCCTCGGAGCAGCTGGTGCAGACGGGGTAACCTCAGAGACCCTGCAGAAAGACAATGACCCCAGGGAGGATGCCATCAGCCAGAGAGAAGATCTATGAAGCAGGCTAGGCTCTCCCAGGGGGCTGAGAAGAGGAAAGTGTGGGAAAAGGAAAGAGGGGAGAAAGGGGGAAGAGAAAAGGGGGAAGAGAAAAGGAGAGATGTAGAAGAGGAAAGAGGTCAAGACAAGGAACAGTTGAGATATTTCTGAGGACAAACATTCAGAAGAAAAGGAAATGTGTTAGTCCAATGGCAGTCTGCTGCTCTAATCAAGAGAGAATTTGTTTTGCATCTGATATAACTCCAGGAGGAATGAAATTCTTGATGAGAAACCAGTCTCTTCCTCCAAGTGCTCAATTAAGTGCTACCACACAACTCAATAACCTCACTTAATTACAAAGGAAAGAGTGAGGAGATGACAGGCTCCCCAGCTCTTTGGATATCTGGTTTACCACCTCTTGTGAATTCCTGAGACAACTAAGAAGCTGGGCTGGAATAAGTTAGAAATGTGGATTCAGCCAGAGCAAGGCTGAAAAAGAAAACTATGAGAAAAAAAACTAGCCACATTCAGAGGAAGAACTGTGGGAGGAGAAATGCAGAAGTAAAACAACTGCTTGAACACACGGGGTGATGGGGATATTATTGGGGATGTAGATCAATAATATGGAATTAGGGCTTAATCAATGATACATGTAAAACCCAGTGGAATTGTGCGTCGGCTAAGAGGGGTTAGGGGGGTTTGAGGAGAGGGAAAGAACACAAAACATGTAAATATGGGGAAATATTCAAAATTAAAATAATAAAAAAAAAAGAAATGTGGATTCAGGTGAAGCAAACTGCAAAAAAAAGAAGCAGAGGCTTGAGAGTTGCAAACCACCTTAAAAACAAATCCAGTCCTAAGCCCCTGAGAAAAATGTGAGGCCTAAAATCTAACTGTTGTTGTTTCTGTCGTATCTAACTCTTCATGACCCATTGTGGGGTTTTCCTGGCAAAGATACTAAAGTGGTTTGCCATCTCCTTTTCCAGCTCATTTTAGAGATGAGGAAACCGAGGCAAACAAGGTTTGGTGACTTGCCTAGGGTCACAAAACCTGTAAGGGCCTGAAGCCAGATTTATATTCGGGTCTTCTTGATTCCAGGGTTGGTACTCTATCCACTGCACCACCTGGCTTCTCTAAATTTAATTGAGTGACCTAATAATACACCACTACTACCAGTCATTTTTGTAGTACTTTTGAAGTATATACAGTGTCTTATGTACATTTGATCCTCAGAACAAGTCCATGAAATAGGTGCGAATATATTATTATCTCTCTTTTATAGAAGTTTAAGTGACTTGTCCATAGTCACAAAGGGAGGAAGTATCTGAGGTAGCAATAAAACCCATCAACTCAAAATCTAAATCCACTGTTCTTCCAATGACATAAAAGTCTTCAAGCCTCATTGTCTGGATTTTTCATGACATGTCTATAAAAGATCTGGTTCTTTAAAAAAAAGAACAGTCCCATATCTAGGATTTCCAAACTGTGTCCCATTCAGCAACAGAACAAAGTGGCTTTGATGGAGGTAAGGGTTGGCTAGCCAATCCGATTTCAAGTTCAGATGAGATAACTGAGTCTACAAGGTCCAAGTTAACCAAGAACATATTTTTCCAAATGTAGTCCAAACAAGATAAATTTGATATCTCTTAATACATGTGCTAACTAATTAGATTTAAAAAATCATTCATCCACTAGGTAGAAAAAGAACCTGTCTCTTAAGACCCTGAGGGAGCCAGCCAGCATCCTGGAAAGCAATCCCTTTGGAAATGCAGCCTGGCAACAAAAGGGCGACAGCCACATGAACTGAAGACCCAAAAAAGGACTTTCCCGCCTCAAAGCTCCTTCATGACATCAAGCAGTTCCATATAAGAAGCTGATTTAATTTTGTTGGTGGCAATGACATTATACCATTCTTCACTTTATTTCATATCATTCTCCACTATATTTTCTCTATTATTTTTTCTCTAGTGTAAGCAATATGTGTCTTGTTCACAATATGACAAACATTGAAATATGTATTGAATGATACCATAAATACAACCTATATCATATTAGCCTTCTTGGGGAAGGGGAGAGAGTTGGGTGGGGGAGAATGTGGTCTGTAAAATGTCAAAGCAATTATTAAAAATTGTATCCTATATAATATGGAAAAACAAAAATAATAACAATGGTGGGTTTTCTTTTTAAGAAAATGATGTTATAGAAGAAGTTTTAGCATCTGCTTGTTGCGACACTCTAAAGATCATGAGATGTTTCCATCTGACTTATAGCTGAGCTGTCTCATATCTGTTGTTCCCTCATTAAAAATGTGAGTTCCTTGAGAGCTCACAACCTCCTGCTTTTCTATTTGTAGGTCCAGTACTCAGCATTTTGTTTCTGCACGTGGCAAAAGTACTTAGGGAATGCTTCATTCATTCATTCATTCGTTCAAAGGAAGTCCACTTTCATTTCCTCCATCAGTCTGGAGAGAACTGCTTTTCTGCTTTGGTGGGAAAAAAAATGAAAAGAATGACATCACAAGAAAGTGATCAGAGTGTAAGGATAACCAAGAAAAACTTTCTGAGAAGAAATACCTTTGGAGTCACGTCTTAACATAGATTGGCAGAAAGGGCAGGGGGATGCAGGGACTGAAAGCTGCCTTCGGAATCAGGATGACCTAGCTTCACATCTCACCTCTGGTATTTCCTAGCAGCGTCTACAAACAAGTCTCTTAAACTGCTCTGACCTCTATTGTCTCATCTGTAAAATGGCGGTAATAATCCTTGCATCTGGCTCAGAGAATTAGGTAAGGCACCGAGGAGACATACATATAAACTGCTTTACAGACTTTAAACCGCTCTATCAGTGATGATTATTGTTGTTGGGAAAGAGAAGAGTAAATTTCGATGTGGCCAAATTACAGAATGACCCAAGTCAGGAGAATGAATTTCCAAGTAGGGACTAGGCCAAGGAGGAGTTTAAAGGGATTGGGGAGAGCCAAGTCGATGGGTAGCTTTTGAACCGTTATCACTACAGTGCCGTGATGTTGCTAACAGATAAATAAAATGAAAGGCAATTTTTATTTTCACCTTAAAAGAGGATGCCTGAGAGCATCATTCAATGGTAAAGTCCCCTTACCTTTCCCATAGAAGAATTTTCGGTAATAGTAGGCTCCGAGGTCAATGTGTTCTATGATGTAACGCTTCACTTTCTCCCTGTGGATGGGCTGGTTTTCTCTGGGCACCTCCAGCACCGACACGCCCGCGTTCGTGCAGTGGGAGCTGAGCGAGGACTCGAAGGAACAGCTCTCGCCCGTGGCCGAAGCGGCCGAGTTCGCCCTAGAAAGTGCAATCCTTCTGTCTCCCTCCCCGCCCGTCTCATTCCTGAAATAGGGGCAACTCAGCACGAGGTCGTTGCTCTTCCCGTCGCCCTCGTCGGCGTCCAGGTTCTCCTTCGAGTTGAGATCCTCCTTGCTTCCCAAAGGGGACTCGCAGGTTCCCGACTGGCCCGGCGTCATCTGAGTCTGGGACGCCGCCGAAGCGCCGGTGGTTATGTTTTTCCTTTTCCCTACATTGGCCCGCGTTGCCATGGCTTCGTTGATGTTAAACAAAATGCTCTGGACATCGTAATGGGCGAAACACTTCTGACAGTTCCAGGGACGGATGCTCCTCTCCAGCCGACTCTCCTCCAGCTCGGATGCGAACTTGAACGTTTCGTGCTCGCTCTTGACGGTCCGCAGCTTCCGGAAAAGGGACGTCTCCACCGACTCCGATTTTAATCTCCGCTTGAAATTCTTTTCCCTGTCCCTTCCCATCAGCAGGCCATTGTCCATGTAGTCCAACCCTGAGATACGAACGAATTCTCCTCGAGAAATCTGAGCCGCGGCGTGGAGGCTGGGGGAGATGGCGGGATCGCAGTGGAAGAACTCCGGAAAGCCGAACGGGGCCAGGGCTTTGTGTTCATAGCTGTCTATTCGGTACCCTCGGAGCATCGCGAAGAAGTTCTCCCCTGACAAGCCCTGCCGGTCGATGGAAGATGTGCTTCCGTACTCCCTGTGCAGGGCGGCCCCCGTGTTGGGGTTGACGGCGTTCTGGTCCAGGACATCTTCGGCGTCAATGTCGCTGATGGTGACATCGCTGTTGCTTCTCTGCCTGATGGGGTGAAGCCCTCCCCTCTGCGGGGAATGGATGAAGATGTCTCCTATGGTGTACTTGGCCTCCGCGAACTCTATGTCGAGCTGCTCCTCAGGCTGCCCGTCGCTCTGCTCGTTCTGCCCGTTCTGCAGGACCGCCGCTTCGTACGGGGTTTGCGATCGGCTCTCCCACAGCGCCTTGCAGCTCATCTCCTTGGGGCAGTCCTTCTTGGGAGGCCACTCAGACACCCTGGCCCTGACGCCCATCTTGGGCATGGCCGGCGTCCCGTTGGCCGGGCCCCCACTCTCGCTGGCACTGGGGACGTTCAAAGACGTAGGGGGGCCCATGCTACCATTCAAGGCTTTAAATTTTCGAGCAAAATAATCATCCGACTGCATGGTGCGTGGAGAATCCTTAAACTTCGAAGAGGCTCTGAGGAACTTGTGAGTCTCTTCCTGGGACTGGCGTGGATCGCTCATGTCCACTCACAGGCAAGCAGTGAGGAGCCTTGCCAGGAAGCCTGGGGCCGCTGTAATTACATTGTTATGTACAACATCAATAACCCTGGAGAGGTTGCTACCACGTCCGATGCAGAGAAGAAGACTTCTTGTGTACTTATGTTTTCTCAGTCGGCAGTTTTGGATTTCTATATTGTCTATCGATCTATTTTTAAACTAGGAGCAAACAGGGCTGTGAGTCTATCAGTTCTTCAAAAGCAAGAAAGAACTTCATCCACGCCACTTGTGATGAATTTTTTTACAAAATTTCCTTCTTGTTCACTATTATTTGGTATAACATGTAGGCAGGAATACCCCTTTTACCTAAAATGAAAAGGGAGAAAAATTACCATTAGCAATGAACATGTTTTTTTGGGCTGAGTAAATCCTAAAGTACTGCACAGAATGTTTTTTAATAAAATATCTATATAATCAACATTTATAGAATAGGATTAAAATATAAAGTGCTAGTCTTGAAAACGTACCCAGACGATTCTATCTTGGACCTTAAATGAATTCTTTTAGGCCTGTGCTTCAGTTTTTCCTCCCTCCAAACTTGGGACAGTTTTCAGTAAAACTGCAGAGGTTGGAAGGGACCTCAGAAATGACCTAGTCCGGACCCTCTGGACTGTCACCTTAAAATTTCTTCAGATCATGAGTTTGTACTTGTGAATTATTTTGAGCCTTCCAGAGGAAGGGTAGTGTGTTAAGGAATCCAAACTAGCAAATTTCCATATTTTCTTGGGCAATCCTCCAGTGCCTGTGACTGAATTGCTTAACTCAAAAGATTAATGCTATGGGTTCACTGGCTTTTAAAATACACTTCATTGGTACAGGAGATCCCAGAGATCTATACTCCATTGAATCCTATCACTTCTGATTCTAAAAAGGAGAAAAAAACAATAGCCTCAAGCATTTAAATACCAATTTAAAGTCTGCAAAGGGCTGTCTGGTCTTTCTCATTTGACTCTTATGATACCTCAGTGATTGTTATTCCCATTACATGGAAGGGTCAGAGACAGACTACAAATTTAAGTCTTATTCTCAAACCTGGCTCTTTCCATTATAGTATATAGACTATTAAAAAAAAAAAGCAAGGCCCCATTAGAATCAGCAAGTAAAATAATAGATGATAAACTGAGGTAAAGCACAGATTCATATTTGAAATGAAATTATAGACATTGCCATGCTGTGCTCATCTCAAGCTTGATTAAAGAAAAGAGAATTCTGCATTCAGTGGGGAAATTGGATGAAATCGTCTCTAAATCTGAGACTCTGATTCATATATCAGCATTTCAAAATACAAAGAAACTCCTTACAAAGCAATCCAATTTAAGCAAAATCCTCTTTATAATATATTCAACTAGGCATCAAACCTTCCCTTGAAAACCTGAAGGGTAGGGAACCCATTTCTTCCCACAGCAGCCCATTCCATTTTTTTTTTTTTTGGTGGGGAAAGACAGAGCAATGAGAAGAAAAACTCAACTAGTTGTTATTTTTCCTTACACTAAACCTAACTTATCTGAACCTACATTCCTCATCTGCAAAATGAGCAAAACTTCCACTCTGTCTACCTCACAGAGCTGTTTTCAGGATGAAATGAGATTTAGCAAATGTTCAAAATTCGATACTTTAAAACAGGTAACTGGTCATATATGTAGATTCATATAAAAATATACAACATTCATATACAGAATATATTTGGTCACTAAAAGTACACAGAAATTTGACCTCACAATATCTTTCCTTCTTTAGTCCAAATGTAAGAGTCTTAAAATTTGAGTTGAATAAAAAAAAAAGGCTAAGTAGAACACACTTCCCCAACAGGTAGTCGTCTTCATCATCATCATCATCATCATCATCATCATCATCATCATCATCATCAACAACAACAACAACAACGACAACAACAACAACAACAACAACAACAACACCCCTGTGGCTTCTAACAACAACAACAACAACAACAACAACAACAATAACAACAACAACAACAACACCCCTGTGGCTTCTCTGGTGGTGGTGGTGGTGGTGGTGGTGGTGGTAGTGGTCTAACTATTTCTTCTCAACCCTCTGTCAAAAGGATAAGAAACCCAAGTTAAAAGATATGAAAATCTTAACTGCTTTTACAGTCTAAGAATTGCCTCTAAGTGGCTCTTTGCATCTTGGGAAAGGGGTGGCAGTGGGAAGGGGGCAGATATTTTGTTCTGAGAGTTTTTCATCTTCTCCACCCTCCCCAGGCATCATGAAAATGAGCATTGAGTCTGCACCAACTGACATGCTGTTGAGCCCCACAGAAGCTTTTCTTCCTTCAGCATCAGGGAAGCCATAATGATCTTTTAGAATGCAGCAAACAAAGATGAATGAGGAGTGGGAAGCTGTTACACAGCCAGAATAATCTGAAGTCCATCTAGATGAACACTCTCCCAGTTTACTGTGGGGTAAAGGAAGAGGGGAGGGGGATGACTGCACACTCTCCATCTGGCAGCTCTACTGTAATAAGGGAATTGCTGATATTTAAAAGGCTCAGGGGGGGTTTTGAAATCAAAAAGTATTCCCCCCCCCAAAGTACCAAAAGTACACCCCACACCAAAAGAGATGTCTCACGAAATTCTTCTAGAGAAACAGAGGAAGCTAAGATTGAGCAACACATAGGTAATAATCATGTTCCAGTATCTTTCTCTGATCAATAAATACTCGCTGATTGACTATATTAATATACTATAGGATCTGTGCGTACCACAGACAGCTGCTGACATGATACTTAAAACAACTTTCAGAGTACACGATTATGTATCATCTTTGATGTAGCACTGAGTACACAGTAAATACTGAGGGCACTTTATATATATATATATATATATATATATTTGTGTTTTGTTTTTGTTTTTAGGGATTAGCATAATTTGTAAAAAAATTATGCATATCCAACTTCATGTAGCTTAAGTTATGCAACCAGAAGAAATAATGGCTCATTCCTAATAAACAGCTGCAAACTTTACTGAATGAATGATACACTTATTAATCAATCAGTAAACATTTATTAAGTGCCTACTATATGCACACACGACACACACACACACACACACGCGCGCGTGCGCAAAGAGGTATGCTCTGGTAGAAAAATGAGAATAAGAAAAATCTAAAGAAAATGAAAATCCTATCAATTAACTTCTCTTCCAAAGAGGATGATTTATGAGACTAGAAAACAAATATAGTTGAAATATTGGATAAATATAATCCAGATTAAGGTAGGACCCAACTTTCTTCATTTACTCTTGACCTATGCCTAACCGACACTCTTTAAAGTTTACTAAAAGAAAAAATGGTCAAAAGATTGAAAATTGGAAGTAAAAAAATTCTCTATGTTCCCTCTAAATCTTATTATAATTCTACTTGTACTAACTTATACTTCTAAATATCTAGCTTCTAGATCCTGGCATAGTCATCATATATGTCTATTAAATTTTTATGTGTAAATTCCTTATGACTGAAAAATGTGTGAGACCTCTAACTCAGGTTTTAGAGAAAAGGAATAAATCACCATGAGTTTCTTTACAAAAATAAAAACCCCTGATCATCATTTTTGAGTTTGCAGTTAATCTCCTTACATATTTAAAGGCTATAAATTTGTCACTGAGAGTATTCCTGCCACAGATTCTCAGCACTCTTTCACTTAGTGAAAAACTAAGAGTTGTTGTAGTTGAAAAATTCATCACCCTAGAGCCAACCTAGTGATTTGCCAATCTAAACTCTCTTATACAATTACCAGCACTGTATACTAAGCCAGTTTTCCCTTGTGGTGGCAAGAGCAGGATTTCAATAATGCTTCTAGAGGTCAATTTTGCATTTAATAAAAGATGTAAAAAATCAGACACATCATCAAATTAAGCCCAAAGCACTAATCTGGTTCCCTCCTTTGACTACAGAGATGGAAGACTATAGTTGGCGAATGTTGGGAATGCTCTCAGTAGGGTAGATGTGTTGGGTTTGGTTTAGCTGTTTTTCCTATATCAAAAGGCAAAATTCATTATAGAAAGGGAATGTTTTAGGAACTAATTGATGTGAAAATAAAATCTAACTTCCACACAAAATAAAAGGAGGAGAGATACAGAATTGATATCCAGATAAGACTTTCAGAGGAGAATCTTAAAGTACCCAGAGGCAGGAATTAAGGTATATAAACATAGGATTATATAAAGCAGGTCGGGGGAGTTCAGCTTAAACAATCAAAGCTCCATACCCCCCAAAAATTGTCTTTAAAGGTGAAATTAAATAAAAGAGGGAAAAATGATATCAGAACCCAATATTCTTTAAACAATTTTTTTTATCATATTTCAGTGAGTCTGTGGGTTTGGTATCATAAATATAACAGCCCATAATTAGAATAAGAGTCGATGCAACTGTCTAAGGCAGTGTGATACAGGGAATGAGTGATGGGAGGAGAAGACAATGAATGAGAGTGTACATGTGTGGCTGTTAGGTAGCGGGTCGCTTAGAAGAGATGTGGCCCAAGATCTTTTACTATCAGTCCATCCCTGTGCTTCAGAAGACATCATCTCAGCACACCTGAAGGTCAATAAGAAATCCATTTATCATAGAGGTAAGCCTGATGCTTTCATAGGAGGACACATTGTTTCCTCTGACAATGGGAATGTGTGTGGCTTCCCTTTCCACACTTCACTTCCATCAAGAATAAAAGCAGCCACTGGCAAGATGAATAGCTGGGGTGAGAGATCCAGATTTTGTTAAGAGAACATAGTGAAAACAAATGGCCTATATACAGATTTGATTTTAAAAAACAAACAAATATGAATAAGTATGTTCTGTGTACAGAGCACTATGCTTGAAACGAAAAGAGATTCCAAGTTTAAGATAATTATAAAAGCAAGACAATAAGTATACTAGAGAGTTTTAAATCTCAGTGTTCCATGACATCAGAGGAAAAGGTTAATACCTAAAGTAAGCAGCATATGAAGTTGAGCTTTAAATGATGAAAAGGGAATCATTTTCAAATGGTGAGAATTAAATGATCAAAAACTTTGTGAAAAAGTATTTTTAAAACTATGAAATGTACATTTCTAAAACATCTCTATGAAAACAGCTGACAATATTAGCTCCTATTGATATCACTTTAAAATTTGCAAGATGTTTTATACACATTATACATTACATATTGCTATATATCTGCATTTAACATAAACATGTGTATATTATATATATGTGTATATATATATATATATGTATGTATATATGGATGTAATATGATTTGATTCTCACAATAGTCCTATGATTTTTTTCTTATACTCATTTTACAGTTGAGGAAACTTCAGGTGAAAGAGATTAAGTGGCATAACTATTGTCTGAGGCAGAATTTGAACTTGGAGCTTCCTAACTCAAAATCCAGTCGTTAAATCCACTAGATGCTACAAGGTGTCACTTCCTGCATTTGAAAATAGCAAATATTGCAGAAGATACAAAACATCAATGTTGGAGGTATTGTGAGAATACAGGCATGATAATTCACTGCTAGTAGAACTAGGAAACAATTTGGAATTGCTACACAAAGTTAGTAAATTGTCTCAAAACCATCTGACAACTGGGTTTACATCCTCCAAGGAGATCAATGACAGAAAGACTGGTCCCCTGGGTGCTAAAAAATTTACAGCAACACCATTTGTAATAGTAAAAAAGTAGAAATAAATTTTGTGTTCAACATTTGGGTGAACAGCTGAACAAATTGTGGTATATGAATATAATGAAATATATTGTGGCACAAGAAAGGATCTGGCCTCGCAGACAGGAAATCTATGTTCCAGCCCTGCCTCGGACATACACAAGTCACTTAGTATATCTCAGTACCCAGGGCAGTTCTCTAATTCGGCAGGGTGCAGAGAAATTAAGAATTCATTGTTTAATTAATTAATAAGAATTAAGAAATAAATTAAATCTGAAGAAGGAGATTTCTCTTTACCAATAAAATCATATACCCAACCCTTAAGCCTATCATGAGGAATATTAGCACAAAGAAACTAGGGAAACCTACAAAGTCTGTCTCCCAGGGATATAAAAGGAAAGACACCAAATCCTTTAATGACTTCTGTAATGTAAATGGAGACAAGTAGAAAATAAACAAGGATGGTTTTTAAACTTAAAATGTGTATCCCTTGTTAAAAAGTAAGCACAGGGGCCTCTAAATGTCTCAGTAAGCCAGGGCTAGGGAACTGGAAGTTCTGGGTTCAAACCTGACTTCAGACACTCCCCAGCTGTATGATTCTGGGCGAGTCACTTAACTTGAAGTTGCCTAGGCTTTTCTGCTCTTTGGCCTTGGAAGCAATGGTGATTCTAATATGTAAAGTAAGGTTTGTTTGTTTTTAAAATAATAACCTACAAAAATGAAGTTATATTTATTATCAGTTCCAACTATAGTACAAATTTCCCAGTTATTTGCATGTATTTAGGTACACAAGTGTGCCCATGTGTGTATTTAAAAGTAAAGTATGATGGGAAGCAGTGTTTAATAGGAAGGCATTGATATACCAAAATAAAATGTGCCCTTCCCCTTATGAAGTACCACAGGGTTGGGGATGTTATAGGGAAAATATAGATTAGAGATTTAGTTAGCAGACTTTGCCTGGCAAGAGCTTGGAATTTCAAACTTGAAATCCTGACAGAGGGGACATTTTCACACAGTGACTCTGCAGTTGGAAGTTGCTGGCAGTTGGTAGCTTGGTAAGCAGCTTTCTGGGTGAGCTTGTGTGGTGTTTTGGGATCTCAGTACTTTGGAGTTTTTTCTTGAACCTGAACACAAGACCTTCAATCAAGACCATGAGGTGCAGATTAAGAAAGGATTTTTCTGTGTTGGTGGACATACAGAAAATCCCATCTCCCTCACTTCTCACTTGGATTATCTTGCTGTTTAATCAGTTTCCTAGGACCAGAGACATCTAGAGAGCAGCCAAGGACAGCTTCATGAGATACCCTTAACCCTGACCAGCAAGTTCATGCCCTAGGCTGTCTGCTGTGGATTTAGTGATGAGTAGTCATCTCCATCCTCCATTTCCCTGACCTTTTAGACCTAAGTGTTAGTTTCTCCTACTTCCCTTCACTTCCTATCCTAGTTTTGTTATTAAAACCACTTTATACATACCTTCCTTGTTCTTCTTTCCCAGACAAACCTGGCAATCTTGACAAACAAGAACCCACTCTAAGATACACCCCTGCAACTTCTCCTGGTGGTTTTCCCATCTCCTTCATTCCCCAGTCCTCACCTTACTAAAACACCCTGGAGTAGTTTGTCACTGGTTTTGTTGTTCTGTTAGTTGACCCACAGAGTATTTATCATTTATCCCACTTTGGTGAGGGACTAGATAATCTCCCCCACACCCCTGGCATAACAGGGAGAATGAAGATATTAAGACCTGTTAGACTATACAGTAGTTGTGGGAATAGAAAAGAGGCTCTGAAATAGAATCAAAAGTCCTGGTAACTGATTACATTCAAAACAAGCCTCAAACACTTACTAGCTGTATGCCCCTGGGCAAGTCACTTAGCCCTATTTTCCTCAGGTTCCTTATCTGTAAAATGAGCTGGAGAAGGAAATGGCAAACCACTCCAAGGAAACCCCAAATGGAGTCAGAAAAAGTCAGACACCTCTGAAAACGACTGAACAACAACAACAACAACAAAACAATTAAATGGTGATATCACAAAAAGACAATGAAGTCAGAAAGAAGAAAAAGTTTAGGGGAAAAATAAACTTTGGGGATTACTGAGTTGGGGATGCTATTAAGATATCCAAATGATGTTCTCAAATGAGTGGAGATGTGATTCTGGAGCTCTAAAGAAAACTTGGTTATGGAGTACAAATTTGGGAGCCACCAGCACAGAGGTGATAGCTGAAGCCAAGGAATTAAATAAAATGGTCAAGGGAGAAATCTGGAGAATATGTGAAAGCCAAAGAAAGAATTTTTGGGAAAATATCTATCTTAAGACAAAGCAAAGGGAAGAAATAGTAAACACGTAAGGACTCAAAATGACCTAAAAAAGCATGAGTTAAAACCAACTAAATAAGTTAATCACATGAAAAACAGTAATTAAGCCCCCCACCCCTTCCAATGGAAATTACTAAGTCCATATAACCATATAACAAAGTCTGAAAAGGCAGATGTGCATATACCAAATAATAATCTTATTTTCAAACTGACCACAAACTTAGTCCTGAACAAGGGATGAGTTGTCTCTTCCTTCTTTGTAGAGATGGGGGAACCACTGTTTTGTAATGTGGCACATACTATCAGAGTTAGTTGATTATTTTATGGAGTCATTTTCCTTGTCTCCTTTCACCCACAAAAGGGATGCCTCTCTGGTTATAGGGAGCAGAAAAGGATATTAAGGTGATGAAGAAACAAAAAGTATCGATAAAAATGTTTAAAAAATGTATTTTTACCCCTTCACAATGGACACAGGATGTACTTGTCATTCATTCATAGCTCAAACAACAACATAGGAAACACTGCTGGTTCAAAGTCAGGTCGACAAATTGTATTGGTCTTCTTTTTAACCCCGACTCTACCCTTCTCTGGTCTCTACAATGTTGCTGTATTTTCCTACATAAAGAAAGCCATCTCTTTAGGAATCTAATATATAGATTAGTCACATATACTACACAGAGAAATGATGCACATGTATATTCATATATATCTATACATACACTATGCACCTCTATATTCAAATTTTTGGCTAATCTGTTGAAGATTACAGTGATTTCTTTAGGTTCCAAGTACAGTGGGGCTGGGGAACAGAAACAACAGTTAGTTTATCAGGCATCTATGTTCTAACAAGCATTTTCTGCCATGGTTATAACCTCATTTCCTGTAAATACAATAAAGGAAATTAATATTTTATCTGTCAAAAAATGAATAAAATAGGCAATGGCCCTTAAATATAAAATTTTCCAATAGCAAATTTCTTTGGTGTACTTAATTAGAATTCAATTAATATAACTTTTCATCAAAATTGATATTCCTAAAAAGGTAGGTACTTTTAGATTGGTTTTCATGGACAGGATCAGTTCTGCAGTACATACCAATTTTTGTAATATCAAAGAAAAGTTTCTTTACTGAATATAAAAATTCAAGTTTTTCCACTCTAAGACAGACCCTCCCTTCTCTATCTTATTCTACCTCCAAGGAGGAAAAGGAAAAATGGGGAGTGTCAGAAATAGTTTGTATTCATTTTCTACAAATCAAAGAATGTCATGGTCTTTTATTTAGTACATATTCTGGCACACATTCTCTCTCTCTCTCTCTCTCTCTCTCTCTCTCTCTCTCTCTCTCTCTCCCTCCCTGCCTTCCTCCCTTCCTCCCTCTCCCTTTCCCTCTGACCATCCTCTTTTCTCCTCTTTTCTTTCAGGATAGAGACCTGCTCCCAAACATGGTCAAGAAAAAAAGATGAACTGACTGGCTATATGGCTGAGTATCTACTGCCAATTCTGCCTAATGGGTTTGCTGCATGTTATGCAAATAACTCTTAAGTTCATTCCACTAAAGCTACAAAGGCATCCTTCTGAGCTATGCCCAGCAGCTGGTTCATTTGCAAGGGCTTCGTTTCACTTTAAGATGGCACATTGCCAAACTCCCCAGGAGGCTGGCTATACGCCCATGAATGGTTCAGTTCCAAAACAGGATGGCAAATGGAAACTGTACAATTGGATGACCCTGTCGAAATGAGGCCACAGGGCACCCCGACTTCACATCAAAACTGGGAGATGTGGCTGAGTAATCCAGAGAGGCATTTATGTATTTTTTTGTCTTGGTAGGGGGGGATTAGAAACATATCCCTCCTCTTTTTTCCTTCCCTTACCATCTTTTCTCACATATATTACATCTTTTCCTCATTTTAACAGACTAGATAATTTGCTTGTGAATACTTTAATCTCTCAGTTTGAAAATCCATTAACAATGATAGGGCATTTTCCTCTTTTTTAAAATAGAGGTTCTTAAACTCTTTTTTTTTTTAATTGTGGTCGGCTTGGGCAATAAGGTTATGTCAATGGACTCCTTTGAAAAATATTGTTTGTAAATGCATAAAGTAAAATATATTGAATTACAAAGGAAATCAATTAGAATGAAATTGAGTTATCACTTTTTTTTTTTTTTATGTTCACGGAACCTAGGTTGAGAACTCTTATCTTATAAAGAAGAATCCAAGAGCCATTTATCAAGTGAGAATATGGAATTAGGGTCAGAGGTGAAACTAATTCACGGTTGGGTACTATTTAGTAACTGACTGATTTCACCATGCAACCAAGGATTGACCAAGTGGCAAACCTTCATTGAACACAAGGTTATAATAATTTCCAGCCCTATTAGTACTTAAATACCTATGAACTATTCTTTTTATCCACCCCCGCTCCAAGACAAAGAGATCTTTAACAGCCAAGGTAGAGATGCTGCTTTAGAAATAACTTAAGTATATGAGTCCCGAGGTCATTAGGACGGATAAGTCAAATTCTGTGCCAAGAGAGATGACCTTATCAGGGCTTCAAGCGCTCTGCCAGTTAACTTCCTGAACAGAGCGGCCAACCTCCTTCCCAATAAGGTTCCTCTTCTGTCCTCCCCCTGCCAAACTATGCAGTTTGGAATAGGAAACTGAAGGCTGTTATTTATCGTAGAATGGTCATTGTTTTGTGCTTTACAGAAAATTTAAAAATAAGATGGATCTGTATATATCTACTACTAAGTTAGGCTCAATTTTGTTTCCTTCCTTACTTTATTACCGTCCACAAGGGTATAAAAACATGTCTCTTGTTATTTGTATATTCCAGACTTTTTGGCACCTTCTCAAAAAATAAAATTGCAGTAGCTAGCTAGCCACAAATATTTATTTATTAAGAACCTACTATGTGCCGGGTACTATAATAAGTACCGGTGTCTAGGGTCATCGCCATCTAGTTAGGCATTCTGATAAGCTCCACAGGAATTTATAAGATCTCGCAGGCTCTGAGTGACGATGTCCAGTTGGGAAGAGTTGAAGATATCAGGCAATGGCAGATAAGATTGCTCAAGAATCACACAGGGATCAGAAAATTTTAGAGTGACAAACAAGGATTTTGTTCTCATGCAAATTATCTTGGAAATACTTAAAGGAAAAGATGGATGGAAAGAAATGGAGAAAAATGTGATACTTAAGCACAATTATCTTTAAATAAAATGTTTTTCAAAGTTTTCCATGAGACATCAGTGAGTCTTTAAGGCTAATATTGTAGCTATAATTGAGCCACTTATCAGGATTGCAGCTGTAGCAAATGGATTGAAGACCACACAATATACAAATTATGAGTCCAATTCAAGAAAAAATGCTTAAAATTATTATACATCAGATTTACAATAAAACTGTAACTGGGGTGTAAAGGCTAAATTTTTTTACACATACTGCAACTTTAATACTAACATATATGCTTGGGCAGAAAACAAAGAGGATATATTAACCAAATTCACACACATCACCCAACTCTCATTCAAGTTAGGAAGCATCCGTGTACATATTGAGATGCTGATCATTGGGCCAATGCCCGAAAGAGTTGTACCTAGATCACCTACGTTAATAATAATACTAAGAAGAGTATTTATATTGTATTTTAACATTTGCAAAGTACTTTAACTGTTTTGCCAATTGATCCCCTCAATGCTTTGTCGTAGGTGCAATTATTATACCCATTTTATGGATTAAGAAATTGAAGGTGAGAGAGATTAATTGACTTGGCCAGGGCTCCACAGCTAGAAAATGTCTGAGGCAGGATTTGGACCCAAGACTTTCTTATTCTAAGTAAGTTCTTCACACTATTCATTGCTCCATCTAGCTAACTCCTAATTTGCAGGTAAAGTTATGGTAAAATAGATAACACAATCCACTACTCAACCCACCCTGGTATTAGATCATTATAGATGAAATTATACCTTATGTTTATTTATATTTATCTATACATTATAGATGAAAAATGCTTATATTTTATAAGGAAGCCAGAATGAATATACACTGAAAGAGGAATGCAGTCTCCCTTTAAGGACAGATACATTTTTGGCATCTACATTGGCAATCAGGAGATGTCATAATCATTTAGAACTAAAAATTGAGGTGCCAAGAAGTAATCAGTTGGGAACCTTTGAATAACTGTACGGGACAAAAATATCTTCTAATATTGTACTGATTCTTCCTCTCCCCCTTTATATAGCAATCAATGCCTCTGAATAATGGGGGAGGGCATACCTATACCATTTTCTTGCTGTAGATTCCATATCCACCTGAGACTAATTAACTCCAGGGCACTAAAATTACTTAGGGTAATATACCAAATGGTCACCTAAGAGAGTTGATCCACTTAATGCAGTTAAGCGTTTGGCTTTTTTTCACACTGGTATTTTGCCATAAGGCTGACTTTTGGTATATCCAATGAGAAATGGTCTTTTGGTAATTAAATCCTTTTTAAGAGAATACAATTTGATCCTAAACAATTCTCCTGCTGTGGGACTTGATACCAGAGCACAAAGCATCCTGAGGTCCACTTACGCATCCAAGATATGCACCATCATGACAACATATGCATGAAACTCAACACTTTTTGGTTTTCTAAGAAGGGCCAGTGAGGGAGACTTAAGAAGGCAGCTACATCTCCTGCACTGTTTTTCCCTCCCAGATGTACCTTCCTTGGCATTATTAACTATAGTACGCCTGATTTTTTTCCCCTATGATCAGCCCTTTTAATATTGGATTTATATACTTCAGAGATTGTAAGATGAGGACTAGCTAGAGGAAACAGAGGCAAGAAATAACTTGCCCTTTAAAAGCTTTAATGAATTATTCAGAAAGGAATGAGGGAGAGAAAAAGTAGGGATGCAGTGAGAAGAGAGTGAGATAGGAAGGGAAGAAGAGAAAGAATCAGGGAAAGAGGAAAAAAGGAGAGAAAGACAGAGGGAAGAGGAGAGAATGGGGAAAGAGAAGTAGAGACAAAGCAAGAAGAGAGGGAGACCAGGAAGGGAAGGGAAGAAAGAATCAGGGAGAGAGGAAGAAAGGAGAGACAGAGAGACACACAGAAAAGAGAGGGAGGAGGAGAGAAGGAGAAAGGAGGAAGGGAGGAAGCCAGAAAGGACTGAAGGAGGGCAGGGAAGAAGTGAAAGGTACATAGGGAGGTAGAGGGGGTCAGGGAAGGAAGAAGATGAGGCCTAGACTTCACCCATATCAGTGGTCTATATTTCCTTCCAAAACCAAGAAAGGCAGTTATAATAGGAAGGTTCCTATTTCTTATGTGTATTTTAATGACTAAGAGAAAAATCAGAGATACTGTAACAGCTAGTTCCCCTTCCCCCCTCCAAACCTGGGAATTGTGTAATTTGGTTATTAAAACACTTTCATACCTTACATTTTGCTTTAGGAGATGTCAAAACAGAGAGTACAATTTTTCGATTTTCAACTGAAAAATTTTTAAGTTTCTCAGATTCACTAAACAAGTAACGTCAGAGGTTCCTTTCCTCCAGTTTCTACCTCAGAACCTCAGAGTCAATGAAATGGCCAGGGGGTGGAAACTTTGACGTGAGCTCCACACCAAGAGTGGAAAACCAGGTTCTTTTGGAGACCGGTTACCTAAGACTCACTTAAGAAACAGACACATACACAAGTTTTATGGTATAAACAGTGAGTCATTTTTGGTAAATGGCATTTTCTGATCACAGAGTTGTTGTTGTTTTTTTCCCTCTGGGAAGCTAGGAACAGCTGTGGGTATTGAATATGTCCCCTTTAAAGTCCTTTAAACCAGATAAAAAGATACCCTTTCCTCTTCTTCCCTCGGGAGGCTATTAGCTTAGCTAGTAGTAGTGAATTTTTCAGTGCTATGTAGCCCCTGAATTACAGTCAGAACAGTGGGGACTCATCTTTGGCCAATTAATAATTTAAGTACAGGCATTCATATCTGAGGGAAACAAAACAAAGGTAAAAAATGATTCACACTCAGTTTCTATCAGATAGGACTAATTTAAAATCATAGAAAAAAAAACACTTCTCCACTCTTACAAATAGGCCCATTAAATAAAAATATTATGTTTTTTGAAACTGAAATATGAGCAAAATTTGCTTGACTTGATTTCTAGGGTCAAGAAAATCAATTTTCTCTTTTGTCTGAAAGAAGGATTTGTCACAGATGACTGGCAAAGAGTTACCTAAGCATTTTATAATAAGAACCTGGCATATTGGTTAAATTTGTTTTAAGTGTATAAACCTTGCATATAATTTACCCCCAAAGAAGCTAACACATCACCCTTCTGAAGAGAAACCATATTATAAGCTGCTCCAAGGTTGGAAAATTAATACTCCAAGTATGTATGGCATGTACAAATGGCTCAATAGTCTTAAACTCAGTCCATCCCATAGGAAAATATGCTAACTGCACTATACAAATCACTCAAACTCCAATGATCCTGTTTAACCAACAGAACCAAGCAAATGAAACACCATTCAAAGATAGAGATGCTCTTTTTCAATAAAACTAAATGAGTCAAAAATTGCTTGTCCACCCAAGTTAGGCATTCAACCATAATATCAAGTATGGCATACGGCAATCAGGAGATAGTTAACACTATGTAACATGCTCATATATATTTGTTTATATGCATATTACACACACACACACATAGCCTTCCTTCTACTAAAACTAATGTTTACATAAATAACCATATGCAGTTGTGATGATCAGTGTGTGTGTGTGTATAAATATATAAATAAATATATATATATATGTACATACATATATATATGTGTATACACACACACACACATATATATATATATCCATATCCTGACTCAGGAATTAAGATCACATATGATCACTGATAGGTCAGCCTAAATAAATATAATTTATGTGTATATTACAAATATTTTGTATTTGCACACACACACAGAATACTATTAATTTCATCTCTTAACTAAAAAGTAGTGATCCAATTTCACTATGCATATTCTTTTCCTTTTGACCTATTTGTCTGCCGTTATATAGTATGTGTATTCACTGCTACTTCCTAAACCTCCTCCTGAAAATAACGTATTAGCACTTGTGGAACTGGCATAAAGATCACTGGGAAGCTGGATATCAGTTATTTACTGCTCAGAAACGCCAATGCAATACCCCTAACTCCCTGTATTTGGACTGATCAAACCAAGGAAGGGAGCAGCTGACTGGTCTTTCCCACCACCCCTTACAAATTGCTGCTATATAATCTCTAGTGGATCCATACTCCTGATTGATTCCCTATCATAGGCTTGCATTCCAAATCTTCCCTTCTTTCTGTAATTCTTCTTTACTACATTTTCATGGTGCAATGGAAACAGTGCTTGCTTTAGAAGTCAGAAAATCTGAGTTCAAGTCCTGGCTTTCACATATGTAATCCTAAAATATCCCTGGGTCAGTTTCTTTATTTCTACAATAAAGGCAATAGACTAGATAATCTCTAAATTTATTGTCTTATAATCTCCTCCCTCAGAAGACCATAAGACCTCCTTACTTTACCGACATTGTCTTCCTTATTCTCCATTTTCTTCTTCTTCACTCCTATCTTTGATGGAGTCCTCCTTACAAAGACCAACTGAGATCTCATATGTAAAGGCATTTTGCAAATTATAAAGGATCATAATTAACATACACCCAAACCTCACCTTATTTTAAAATCCATGGTTAACTAGGCTAACAGATAACCAGCTACACTTAAAGTTTTCCTTACACATTCTCCATTAGAGGAGAGAAATCATAAAATCACACATTTAGATTTGAAAGATATGGAAGGGGGGGGGGAAGGAAGGGAGCAAAGGGTGGATCCTATGGCAAGTTAATTAAAAGTGGGTGTGGACTCTTAATGCAAGATGAGCAATTCCTACCACTGAATATCTTGGAAAATCTGGTTCCCCCCCTACCTCAGGCATCAATCAACATATTAATAACAAGTGTTTTCCTTCCTTTCCCCAAACCAAAAGAAAATATACCAGGTGAAGTAATAAAGCCTTTTTTCACTTTCACACTTAACTTTTCTAAGTGTTTTCACATATATTACACTTCAATCGATTAGCACAAAAGTCCCGTAAAGCCAGAAGAGTAACTAAAATTACAGGGATGGTAGAAATCAGGAGATCTAGTTCTAATTCTAGTCTCAGTTGTGGGACTACATCTATAGATGGTCTTCACTATGTCACAATCCATCTAAAAGTGTAAAAACTCAAAAAGCATCACTTTATACTTTATGGGGGAGGAGACAGAGACAGAGACAGAGACAGAGACAGAGACAGAGACAAAGAGACAGAAAGATAGAGAGGCAGAGAGGACAGAGGAGACAACAGAGGAGAAAAGAGAAAGCAGGGAGAGGGAGGAGGAGAGACCTTCAAGATAATCTAGTCCAGCCTTATTCTTCATCTCATAAATGAGGAAGCTGAGGCCAGGGCAGGTGATGTGACTTACCCTCAGTTAAAAAGTAACAAAGATGGAACTAATATCTTTTAGACCACATTGTGAAATGATGAATTTATAAGTAGCTTGAGAAATATGAAGCACTTTTTAGAAGGCTGAGATTTTATCCTTAACATCTCAGTTGGACAGATAAACAAATGACCTGCCCAGGATCATACAACATACCCATCAGATCCTGTGACCTCTTATCAATCCATCGCATGGACTTACTCAGGATCTACTATGTGCCAGGCACTATTTTATAAAGAAAGAACAAAAAATAGTCTCTGCTCCCAAAGGGCTCACAGGCTAATGGAAACAATGTGCAAACCAATATACACAAACAAAACATATAGAGGATAAACTGGAGGTAATTAATAGAGAGATGGCACTAGCATCAAAAGAGATGGGAAAGGATTTCTATTACATCATGGAGATACATACAACAAGTTGTCTTCAGTTTACAAATGGGCAAATAGAGATCTAATGGGGGAAAAGAGTCATGTAGGGGAACTTAGAACACTCATGGCAAAACCAATTGAGATGTAAGAAGTGCTAGTCTGGAATTCTGTCTACACTACTAGACTATCTAGACTCCTAGACTACCTGCTTCAATTGGGGTGGCTGTTAAGCTGATTCCTATTTCCTAATTCTTTTAAAGCATATTGTTTAATTTTCTACAAGAACATGGAAATCTAAAGCTTAGCAACATGAACAGCCACTTGGAGACACAAATGGACTAGCCTGCCTGCAGGATGATTCCACTCTCTTGGGTTGCTGTTACTTTTCTGTCCAGTGATCCCCACTTTTACTCAGGCAGCTACAGGCACCCCAGGGCCTGGGCTTGTCCTCCTTATAGCTCAGTTATAACTGAACTGACTTCCAGATAAAATGAAAATGGGATATAGAATGGACAATCATTCAGTCTCTTCTTTCTGGTCCCATAGCACACTAAACTGCCACCTAGGAGACAGAAGAAATAGGTATTACCTTTAAATTTCTTCTCTTTGAAATAATGAGTTATTTTACTCATTTTTGACACTTTAATGTTAACATTTGGAATGAGCTCAAACAGTATTTGAGTCTAGAAGTAAGTGCTCTGCTAATAAAATGATGCTTCTGTTTCCCGAAGCACTTAAATTTTTGCACCAAAGGGAAAGTATATGAACAGAGGTAAGCCCAATTGTGTCAAAAAGCATTAATTTCAGACATTTCAATCAATTGTAATCCATACAAGGATCATTAATATTTAACTATTGGGGTAGTGTTGACAATATAAAAGAATTTTAAGTTCTTTAAGAATGGAACAATTTTCTAATGGAAAGAAAAAAATAAAGAAAACTCAAAGAGTGTTAAACTAAAAAGCCATCATTATATCTTTTCAAATTCTATCTCTTGGTTGAATGAATGAATAAATGAATGAATGAAAAAATTTATTTAAGTGCCTTACTTATGAACTCCCAATAAACCTGATCTGAAAACAAATAGGGTATTTTACAAAAAAAAAAATCAAAGCCAGCCAGTAAGGGGAATCTACATTTGTGCACACACACACACACACACACACACACACACACACATGAGCACATGCACGCACATATGCTCACATCAAGAAAAGTCTAACTCCACTTATCTTTCCCTCAAGGCTTGTTGGCCAACACTAGGGAAAGGGTACTCAGCCCTCAAAAGCACAGAGCTTTTGAAAAACTTAAAGTAAATTGGTAGCATCCTTAAAGATCTTCCCCCTCCAATCTACTTCATTTTGGTTAATCAGGTATTCATTTCCAAGAGGGTATATTCTCATTCCAGTGAACATAGAGAATGACTTCAAATTCCAATGCACTGAAGCGAGAGCCACTTCTAAATATACTTTTATTTGGGATTTTGAAGCACAGAGCCAAGGTCAGATATGAAAGGAAAACTTTCACTTCTATTAGTTATGTATGCATTCCAAGTAATTATGCTTTACTGTCTATTAAAAATCAGCTAAGGTCATATCCCCATATAAATCTCTATTTGAAGACCCATGAAAAAAATCAGAAAATATTAAATATGATGATGTTCATTCATGAGTTTCCATTTGCAATGTAAATACTGTGGTCTATATCAATATAATCAATTTTATATTATAAAATATCAAATGAAAAAGACTGTATGTAGCACAATGGAAAAAGAAGGAGTCAGAAGACCTAGATTCAAGTTACGTAGTCTCTCTGGGTTTAAATTTCCATATATATAATAAAGGGTCAAAGTGAAAATGGGCTGCATAGTCTCTAAATGCCTTCTAGCTATATAAATCCTATGAAAATTCTCCAAGTTTAAAATGTTTCCAATCATTATGAAATACTTTCTCCATTTCTTCAAAGTACCAAATAGGTTTCTGACATCAACCATCAACACAGAGTCATAGTACAGAAATCATCTAGCCCAATGATGCTAAAAAACAGAAATACATTCCTGTGGGCTGCTTATTGACTTAGAAAATCATAAATTAACATTATTTATACTATATTTTTATGTATTTTGTTAAACATTTGCCAATTACATTTCAATATGGTTTGTTTTGCACTCAGAAGTTTTGTAGGTCCTAGGTTTGAGACCTGGGATCTAACCACTTAGCTTGACAAATGAAGAGGCCCAATTCCCCAACAGATAAGTGTTTAAAAGAAAATGAGAAAAAGAAGGCAGGGGTGGCTATCATGATCTCTGACAGAGCCAAAGTAAAAAGAGATAAGGTTAAAAGAGATAGGGAAAGTATAAACAATGAAGAAATATCAGTACTCAATATGTATGCACCAAACAGTATAGCTTCCAAATTTCTGAAGGAAAAGCTAGTGGAGCTCAAGGATGAAATAGATAGCAAAACCATACTAGTGGGGGACCTCAAGCTTCCCCTATCATATCTAGATGAATCAAACCAAAAAAATAAATAAGAAAGAGATAAGTGAGGTGAATGAAACCCTAGAAAAATTAGAGTTAATAGATATATGTAGAAAAATAAATAGAGACAAAAAGGAATACACCTTCTTTTCAGCTGCACATGGTACATTCACAAAGATTGACCATGTAATAGGGCATAGAAACATTGCAAACAAATGCAAAAAAGCAGAAATAATAAATGTAACCTTCTCAGGTCATAATGCAATAAAAATAGTTATTAGTAAGAATTAATGGAGAGGCAAACCAAAAACTAATTGGAAATTAAATAATATGATTCTCCAAAATAATTTAGTGAAAAACAAATCACAGAAACAATTAATAATTTCATTGAAGACAATGACAATGATGAGACATCTTACCCAAACCTATGGGATGCAGCCAAAGCAGTTCTAAGGGGAAAATTTATATCACTGAGTGCATATATTAACAAATTAGGGAGGGCAGAGGTTAATGAATTGGGCATGCAACTTAAAAAACTAGAAAATGAACAAATTAAAAATCCTCAGATGAAAACTACATTAGAAATACTAAAAATCAAAGGAGAAATTAATAAAATCAAAAGTAAAAGAACTATTGAATTAATAAATAAGACTAGAAGCCGGTATTTTGAAAAAACAGATAAACAGACAAAGTACTGGTTAATCTAATTAAAAAAGGAAAGAAGAAAACCAAATTAATAGTATCAAAAATGAAAAGGGAGACCTCACCTCTAATGAAGAAGAAATTAAGGCAATCATTAAAAACTATTTTGCCCAATTATATGGCAATAAATTTACCAATCTAGGTGATATGGATGAATATTTACAAAAATATAAATTGCCTAGATTAACAGCAGAAGAAATAGAATACTTAAATAATCCAATATCAGAAAAAGAAATCGAACAGGCCATTAAAGAACTCCCTAAGAAAAAATCACCAGGGCCTGATGGATTCACAATTGAATTCTATAAAACATTCAAAGAACAATTAATCCCAATACTATACAAATTATTTGATAAAATAAGCAAAGAAGGAGTCTTACCAAACTCTTTTTATGACACAAATATGATACTGATTCCAAAGCCAGGTAGATCAAAAACAGAGAAAGAAAATTACAGACCAATCTCCTTAATGAACATAGATGCAAATATCTTAAATAGAATACTAGCAAAAAGACTCCTGTAAGTGATCAAGAGGGTTATTCATCATGATCAGGTGGGATTTATACCAGGAATGCAAAGGATGGTTCAACATTAGAAAAAATGCTTTAAATAACTAATAATTTAAAAATACAAATTAAAACATATTAGAGGTTCCATCCCACACACTGATCAAAAGGGAAAGGGAGACAGATGTGAAAATAGATAATGGAGGCACCAGGGATGTTACAATAAATCTAAATAGTTGTGGGCACACACACTGGGTTGTAGGAAAGACTGGACCAGGATAGGGAGACCAGAGTTCACTGGCTTAACACAGGAATGGCAGTTGGCCTCAACTGTCACCCAGCTCACCCTAGGCCTGGGTTTATGGAATCAACAGGCAAGGAAAGGATTTCTATACTTAAAACCTAAAGGGCAAAACCACATGGCAAGGAGGGCTTCTCTACTCTAATCTTAGTGATCTAAGCATATAGGGCCAAAGGAGCAGTAATGGAGTCTCTGAGAGGCTGCATCAAATCTGATTCCTGCCAGGCTTGACCAGCACAGCTAAGGGGCTGAGGGTGCTTTGGGGTTCTCACTGTAATCCACCAATGATCTCAGGATGCCAAAAGCCAAGATGGTCCAAGGTAACCAAGTAGAGAGGATGTGCTTGAGATGCTGTCCACCAGATCCCAAACTTCTCCTCTTCCCTTGGTGCCGCTCTGTAGGTCTTGTCCTCTTGTTAGAAACCACCACCACTCAGGATCCCAGGGAAATCAGGATGCAGGGTGTCCTTTACTCTGAGATCTCCCAGGGTTAACAACAATTTGTGCCAGCCCCTAATGGAGTCTCTCTCAGGGCATAATCAACTTCTTCCTGCTCCTTCATTCCATCTTGGAATGCTCCAGCTCCAGTCCTTCCTGCTAGGTCAACCTTAATACTTAATTACTAACTAATCTTCCTCACAACACAGAGAGGGAGAGAGGGAGGGTTTATTCAAGTATTTTTTAAATTTATAGAGAACTGAAAGCCAGAAAGAATCAAACAAGTTGGAGAGCTTTGAAGGTTACACTGAATTATATATTTAATGAGGAAAGCAAATTCTATACCAAAGGGATCTGCAGTTTCAAATAAGATTCTCTTTTTCAGATTTACTATGTATGGAAGTGCCCATTTTATTTGGAGTGTGGCTTCAGAATAAAAAAAATAAAAACCACTCCCCCCCTCCAAAAAATTAAAAATCCTACAAGGCCACTTGCTTAAGTTTACTCCCAGCTAGTGGCAAACTCAGATTGCTGTTGGAGCCTTCACTGTCTTTACTGCTGAAATAATCCTTTCAGCCTATGTGGCATGGTTGAAAAGTTTCCACTATGACAGACTCTCCTCTTAAGAACCCAGCACATACATCCCTCTGTTTGATTTGTGGCTGCTGCCACTCTCTGTGCAGGATGTGTTATTTACAAAGTCCTAATGTCTCGGCTCAAAGCAGGCTGCATCATTCCTAATTGGTTCCTGTCAGGCTGGCAAGTCTGCTACTTTTGTCTCCTGGCATTCCAAAGAATTGCCTGAAGCCAGGCTTCACTGAAATGTTTTCTGCTATCCACCCGGCTTTCAGTGTGCTAGTCAACTATGGAGGCATCCCTCTTGTCTTCAGGATCAAATGCAAATCTCTCCATTGGCATTTACAAGCCCACCTTCCTTTCTGGACTTATTAAACATCTTTCCCCTTCAAACACTCCAGACTTGGGTACTGTTGGCTGACCTGATGTCCTTCTCGCCCAACATTCCCTATCCCTACCTCTGTAGCCACATATCTAGAACATAGTTGCTCCTCTAAGAATATCCATCTTCCTTCTTCCTTCAAAGCTCAGGTGGAGCCCTAGCCCTATCAAGAAGAGGCCTTTCTTGATCTATCTTCCTGAGTATTTCTCTAGTTTTCCCCTGGTCCCATCAAAAGTTCCGTATATCTACTATTTATTTTATATTTGCATATATGGATATTCCTTTCCCGGCTCCCTTGTAGAATATAAACATCTTAAGGACAAGGGCTTTATTTTTGTCTTTATATCTCCAATCCCCAGCAAAGAAGAGATGCTGGAAAAAAATGCTTCTTGGTAGATTTTACTTTAATCCATTCCTCTTTCTGCTTGCAGATGTGGGGCTCAAAGGGATTTTAGAGGAAACTGAGTCCAACCCCCTCATTTCATAGATGAGGAAGCTGAGGCACTGAGAGGCTAAGTTAATTGCCCATGTCACATAATGAGTGTCTGAGGTAGGAACTGAATCCAGAGCACTATCAATCAGTTAGAATTATTAGAAAAATAGAAATTAATTAGAAAATTAGAAAATTTTCAATTAGAAAATACTCAGCATGATCTAGAAGACTGAGACTATAAGCACCCAGATCCAGTATGGGTAGATTTTCTCATGTTATCAGGGATGAATTATCAGTTTACATACACACACATGTGTGTATATAAATACATACATACATATATTATATGTCTTTAAGAAAATAGGAGACAAACTCCAAAACATTTCTTCTCTTTTAATTGTTGTCAATAACATTTTACATTTTAATTTGATCTGTTCCATTACCAAAAAACCACGTGGACTCATTTCTTAATTGATTTGTAACCAGTAGATTATTCTGGTAAGATTAAGCACTATGGAAAACTCACCTAGGACTACAGAAGAAGTATGATATGGTATTAAAAAATAGCTTTTTTCTGGCTGCCCCTTCATGATGCTGATTCATTAAAGGCTGTGGTCCACTAAAAACCTCTTATCTTCCTCTTTAAAAAACAAAGGAACAATAACAACACAAACAAAACAAAACAAAACACTTTACCTTCTGTCTCAGAATCAATACTAAATATTGGATCCAAGGCAGTAAAGTAGTACTGGTTGGACAAATGAGGTTGAGTGACTTACCCAGGTTCACACAGCTAGGAAATATCTGAAGTCAAATCTGAACCCAGTACCTCCTGTCTCTAGGCCTGGCTCTCTAACCAATGAATCATCTAGTGGTTCCCCTCTTATTATCTTCAAAACAGCAGTAACTTCCCCAAGTTGGGTCCCTGAATTTGAATTTTTATGGCCAGGCAAAGACTTTACATTTATCCCCCTTGAATTTCATCTAATGAGATTCAGTCCAATGCTAGTCTGTCAAGACCCCTTTGGATACTGACTCATCTATCCAGTGTGTTAGCTATTCCCTGAAGCTTTGTGTCATCTGCAAATGTGATGGGCAAGCTATTCATGCCTTTATCCAACTCACTGATTAAAATGGGAAGCAGCCCAAGGCCAAGCACAAAACCCCAGGGCACTTCACAGGAGACCTCCTGCCACACTGACATTAAATTCTGAATCCAGTCATCAAACCATTTCTGAATCCCTCTTATCCTGCCTAAGTCCTTATGTTATGAAAATGGAATTAACAATGTCAGATCAGTTTAACATTTATTACATAACACCCTTTTCTTGCCCTGGTGAGTTTGGTCCCCAGAGGGTAGCTGCTATTAAAGCTTTAGGTTCTTTGGGTGTCCCTGAGGGTCTGGGTTTCTACAATTGTTACAAGCCTCCACCCTTTTGTGCTTCCTCTTAACAGACAGCACTAATTAGCTTTTTTGGGCCAAGGTATTTCCTAAAATGGCACACTAAGATAGTAACAGAAATATTCCCACACCAAAAAGTCTGAGGCACATTCTCACAAAAATAGAGAGTCTGTAGGGAGACGCAAACTTAAGGTATAAGATTTCTGAGTTACACATGGCATAGGAGACATTCATAACTCCTGGTTATTGAAAGTTTTTTTCTCTGACTCCCAGCAGTTTCCCCAGGCTCACCCTCCTCATCTCAGCCTTCTGCCTTTCTCTGGCTTCCTTTGAGTCCCAGTTAAAACCCCATCTTTTATGGTAAGCCTTTCCCAATTCTCTTAATTCTGGTTTTAATTCTGCCTTCTCTCTGTTGAATATTTCCTATTTGTCCCATATATGCTTTGTTTGTATATAATTATTTGCACATTGTCTCCACATTAGATTGTAAACTCCTCAAAGGCAAGAAACTGTCTTTTGCCTTTCCTACTATCCCTAGCACTTAGCACAGTGCCTGACACATCACAGATCCATAATAAATAGAATAAATAATTATTCTATTTCATATGATATTACATATGTATATAATATGTAGTTATAATAATTATAAATAATAATATATAAATAAATATTGTTGACATATAAAGTGCTCATTAAATTCTCTTTAGATGCAGCTTTCTCACTGGCTGAGAGGTGACAACTCTGTAGAGTTCATAGCCATAATTCTCTCCTCTTCTAATAAAAAACAATTTCTTCTCAGGAACTTGGGCTCAACTCTACAACTAGATAATTATCTTAAACTAGAACTCTTCTATAACTAGACTTGTCATTATTTGACTGGTCTACTTGACGTTTGCTGTTTTTTAAAAGTAGCCTAAGAAGTATGACTGTGGTCTTCTCAATCAATCACAAGATGTTTCCTATTGGGATCATCTGCCTTTCATCTAAGCCAAAACCCTATTGTTGACCAATCAGTTGCAGTCCTATTAGAGTCTTTGTGACTCCATTTGGGGTTTTCCTAAGCAATGATTCTAGAATGGTTTTGCCTTTTCCTTCTCCAGTTCATTTTACAAATGTGGAAACTGAGGCAAAACAGGGTTAAATGGGGGCAGCTGGGTAGCTCAGTGGATTGGGAGTCAGGCCTAGAGACAGGAGGTCCTAGGTTCAACACAGAAGTTAAGGGTTAAAACAAAACAAAACAAAACAAAACAAAAACAGGGTTAAGTGACCTGCCCAAGGTCACACAGCTAGTAAGTAGAGCCAAAACCCTAGAATCCTCTGAAATTGATTAAGGATTTATTCACAGCTATTTTGCACTTTCAATGGCTCAGCTCCATTGAGTTCTCTTGTAATTCCATTAATTGGGTTTAAGAGAAGAACTCCATGCTTAGAATGATATGCTAGAGAAACAGAAGAGGAAGAAAATGAAATAAAATGTTTGAAGGATCAGGGCAAAAAAAGCTGTGTTCAATTTGCCATCTGTATTCATCCCAGCTTCTCTTTAACATGTAAGGAAAATCCCTGAATTTGTAAACTTTCCAAAAATTTTTTTCACTTGGCCCTTCTCTACCTAAACACTTCACTTTGTGTATGAGATAAAAAATGATGACAAGTGCCCCACTCAAAAATGATGACACAAGTGCCCCATTCACTCAAATAAACAAGACCTAGAATCAGAAGGTAAGAGTAAAAAGAGGCAGCTGTTTATTTCCTCCATGAGAGAGCACTTCCATGATGGGCTAAGAAGGACCCAATGACTAGGCAGCAAACAGGCAACATAGACAAGTTCCCAAAACAAAGCTCCTCCCCTTCCCCTGTCAATCTAAAACACCTGTTGGCTGGGTTGTATCTTTCAACCCAGTTTCAGATGAGGTATGGGGAGCAACAGAGTTGTTCATTGCTCTTTCTGTCTTTCATCAGTCTCCCTCCTAAGCTTGTCCTGGGGTCCTCAAACAACAAAAAGTAACAAACTAACCTTCTTAAGCTGAATGCTCATTTTGAGAATGGCACACTCAGTCCTGTCTCACACTCTTGTATTCCACAAGCATTTACTGTGTATCCAGGTTTTTTTACACCAGGAATACAAAGTCAAAGTAAAATGGTCTCTGCTCTCAAAGACCTCACAATCTACTTGGAGGAAATGTACACAGGTGAGTATATACAAAATATAGACAGAGTAAATACTAAGTGCTAAGGAGCCACAGGAACAGTGTAACAGGATTTAAATGGAGTAAGTCCTAAATACTTTTAGAGTGCAGAGAACACCAACAACTCAGGAGATCAGGACAGGCTTCCTTTAAGGAAGCAGAGGAGGCTAAGTAGCTGAGATGTGCTTTGAAAGGAAACTAGAATTTATGAGGCAGAGCATTAAAGTTATAGGGACAACCCCTACAAAGCACTGGGGGGGGGGGCAAGAGGCAGAATATTATGTATGAGAAGCAGCAAGTTGAATAGTTTGATTGGATTATAAAATGTCTGAAGGGAAGTAATATATAATCAACCCTGAGAGCCTCACTCAATATAGATTGTGAAGGGTTTTAAATGCCCAGCAGAGGAGGTTATATTGTGTCCTAAAGGCAAAGGGGTGCCACTTGAAGTTTCTTTAAAGTGTGACCAGATCAGACCAACTACGCATTAGAAATATCCATCGGACAACTTGAGAGATAGATTTTCAGAGACCTGGTGAGAAAGAAGGGAAAGGAGAAATGAAGGAGCTATTTCAATAGTATGGGCAGGAGAATAAGGTAGGAAGGCTCAGTAAGGTGGTAGTAGTATTAGTGGAGATTAGGGGATAGATAATAAGATGTGGGGCTGGGGTAGAATTGATAGGATTTAGCCAGTGGTTGGATATGAGAGGTAAATGAGTCTTAGATGGCCAGAGATTACTAATCTGGGTGCCTCAAAGCATGGTGATTTGCTTGATAAAAGTAAATGAAGGGCATATGATTGGGGATGTTGACTATGAACAATGATACATGTAAAATCCAGTGGAATTGCTCCTTGGCTCTGGGAAGGGGAGAGGGGAAGAACATGAATCATGGAATTATGGAAAAATATTCTTAATTAAATACATACATTTAAAAAATTTAAAAAATAGAAAGTAAATGAAGAATGGTGGGTTTTAGAAGAGAAAGAGTTCTGTTTTGTACATGTTAAATCTGAGGTTCCTATTCAACAGCTGGGCAGAGATATTCGGCAAATATATGGAAATATCAGGAAAGAGACTGAATATTGGATGGACAGATTTAGATGGAGATGATAACTTTAAATCATGGGAATTGTAGGATTCACTTGCCAATCCATTAATTCATTTTGTCCTTTGCCTAAATATGTTAATATGTAATTCAAATATGTGTAAATCCTCTGTCAGTCTTTAATACTATGTTAGATCATAAGCTACTATCGGGCAAGAATCACATCAGTGTCCAAGAGTAACTACTGCCTTGTCACAGGCACTCAAATGTTTACTGAATGAATGATAATACTAATAAAACAATCCAATCAAACCCCAATGCTAAAAGACCCTGTAAGGAAGCATGTAAAGAGTTGTTGTTCTGTTCCCTCCCCACCATCCCAGCCAATTCTTTTTTTGTTGTTGTTTGCTAATTTAGAATATTTTTCCATAGTTACATGAATCATGTTTTTTTCTCTCCCCTCCTCTCACCCCCTTCCCGTAGCCAATGAGCAATTCCACTAGGTTTCACATGTGTCCTTGATCAGGACCTATTTCCATATTATTAGTATTTGCACCAGGGTGATTGTTTAGAGTCTACATACCCAATTGAATATCCCCATTGAACCATGTGATCAATTAGTTGTTTTGCTTCTGTGTTTCTACTCCCACAGTTCTTCCCTCTGAATGTGAATAGTGTTCTTTCTCATAAGTCCCTCAGAATTGTCCTGGAGCATTCATCCCTGCCAATTCTTGATGTTATTTGTTTTTGCTGTTTTTCCTGAGAGTATACTCTGGTTATTTAATGAAAATCAGAAATGTATAGATTTTCAGATCTGTACAGAAACTTGGGAATTTCTGGGATGAAGGAAAAGTATGGCACAGTCTTATCTCAATTCTTAACCAGTCACCCTTATGAGGTACATGATTTCAGTGGCCTCTGCCAGCTAAGGTAAGGGTGGAAAGCAGTAGAAAGTCTTAAGAAAAAAGAGGGTGCTGGGGAGATGTTAAAGTTTGCCATCTTTCTTTGGGGAAAAGGAAGTTATAATCTTAGCTTTTGACAGAAAATTCAACCTCTACTCTTGCCCCTACCTGTTTTGCCTATCATAGGTAAGGTGGAGAGTCATGGGCCATATGAAATCATCATTCTACAATGTTTTGAAGAGAAATGCTCTTCTCAGACATTAATATGACTAGTCATTAGTGATTAAGCTAGTAGTTTTTGTCTGACCCATATCCAGTGGAGGTAAACGAACCTGTTCTTCCTATAAGCCTTTCTTCATGACCATGAGTTTTATTAATTCTCTCAGAGAAGGAAGTCTCACAGTCACTTGTCTTCTGTTCAAAGGGCTTCTGATTGAGTCACTTTAAAGAAAATAATGAAATTCTCATGAATCGCACTGTTAAAGCTGTCAGAACCTGCCAGGGAGGTTTCTTAAAACCCTGGAACAAACTGCTGAGTAAGAAATGGATTTTCCCTTCCCTGTAGGACAAAAGCCAGTTAGTTTCAAATGGTCTAAGTACCCTGACAGTGAAGCTTAATCTAAGTAAAAATCTAAAACCTTATCTCTGAAGCTTATTCTGAATTATTATATGTATGGTGTTTTTTTTTTATTATCAGAGCAAATGGGCAGATTACAAGAAAGTTCTTTCCTTGACATTTGTGTTTTTAATAAGAAGAGTGATAAGACTGCAAACTACAAAATTATAAACATGAGACAGACTAGGTGAGCACAAGATAGAAAAACTTCCACTCACTTGAATTTATTTTTAATACAGAAAAGTTTTAATATTATTAAGATTTAAATGGAGATAGCTGATCAATGACACATGTAAAACCCAGTGTCATTGTGCATTGGCTATGGGAGGGGGTAAGAGAAGGGGAGGAATAGAACACGAATCCTATAATCATGGGGAAAATGCCTTTATTTAATTAATTAAAAATCTTAAAAATCCCCCCCAAAAAACAAACGAACAAATAAAAAAGATAAATACATAGATATATAGATAGATAAATGAATGGATAAGCAAACAAACAAACAAACAAACAAATTAATAAATGGAGATAGCTAAGTGGCATAGTGGATTGAATGGCTGGCCTGGAATCAGGAAATCCTGAATTCAAATAGGACTTCGGCCACTTCACCCTGTTTGCCTCAGTTTCCTCATCTGTCAAATGAGCTGGAGAAGGAAATGTCAAACTACCCTAATATCTTTGCCAAGAAAACCTCAAATGTGACACAACTGATCATTTGAACAATAACAGCAAAAGACAACTGGATAACCCTGGGAAAATCTCTGCTCTAACTAAAACTCTACTCAGTGGCACTCACTATAAAATTAAAGTCCAGGCTTCAGATGCTTAGAATCCTAAGATGAAGAAATAGAAAAGATCTTAAATATCATCTCATCTGCCCTACCCTTTTTACAGAAGAGAAAACTGGTGCTCAGAGAAGTAAAGCAATTTTCTACAGCATCATGTACAGAATAAGTAATGGAGCTGGAACTGAACTCAAGATAGTCCAATTCCAAGTCACAGGTTCATCCCTGAACATAGTGCCAGTACCTCTAAGCTAATAATGATGATGGTGATCATGATGCTAAAAATAGATAGATAGCTAAATAGAAAGATAGCATTCATAGCATTTTCAAGTGTGCAAAGCACTTTACATAGGCTATCTCATTCTCACAAGAACCCTGGAAGGAAGTGATATTATTATCCTAATTTTAAAGATGAGGAAACTCAAACAGAAGTTAAGTGACTTACCCAGGGTCATACAGTTTGTGTCCAAGGCTAGATTTGAACCGGGTCTTCTTGATTCCAAGTCTAGCCCAGCAATTTCTCTTTTCCATTTTATGTTCTACTAATTCCCAAAATAAACCAGACAGAACCAATAGCTAGGAGAATAAGGAACGGATTCTGATAAGAAGTACAACAGGAGCTCATCTTTGAAGAAGGAGAAGGCATTGGAAACAGCTTGTACAAAGACAACAGGAAGCCATATCCACACACCCCACCCCCCTTGCACATGTCTCCCTAGCCCCCCAGTGACTGGCACTGCTTTCATATACTCTTGCATATATTGAGCATGCCTAAATAAAATACCTAAAAATGGGACTTTAGAAGACTTTAAAGTTTAGCTGGCATATTACATGATACAAGGATGATGAATATTTAAATCTGCATGAACCTTTAAGAATTCTGCGGGGCAGGATGAAGTATTGAGACTTAAGGGGAAAATGCTTTTTTAAAAAGGCAGATCTTTATTTTAAAACTATATTCAGTGAAAGACAGCTAACAAGGAAAGGAAAATAAGACCTGCTCAACTATTTTTCTTCTATTTTCTTCCCTAAGTAGAGTGGTCTGGAAACTGGAAAGGGGTAGACACAACATTACTAAGAGGGATCTGAAGATCAAAGTTGGTGAAAAGATAGTAAGGCTGCATTTTTAAATGAATTCAAGGCTCGAAGTCCAAACAAATATAGGAGGATATACACACATATGTATGTAAAATATGTATATATAATATAAAATAGCATATTTGATGAACTCGTGATTATCTAGTATGTATACTATACATATGCATACAAATATCTCAGAAGATATTTAAGAACTTTGAGGTATGGTTGTGAAACCAGTTGTGTAACTACTGTCAATGATAATTGAAAAATCTTGGAGAGTGGGAGAGGTGCCAAAAGTCTGGGGTTAAAGAGGGAAAGAGCAAATTAAAGAAACTACAAACTGATAAACTTGACATTAATCTCCTGAAAAAATCCAGAAAGAATTTTTCAACAGATGGCTTGTACACACTTAGAAAAGAAAGCAGAGATCTTCTGAAGCTGGCATGACTTCCCTAAAAATAAGGGATGCCAAACTAATGCCATTACCTTTTAGTGGAAAATTTCTAAAACCATAGGCTAGAAGAACACCAGAATAATACTACATCTGAATGTCAGCAAGCGTTTGACAATATTTACTACTCTGGTAGGGAAAAAAACAAAACAAAACATGCCAGCTAGTAACAGTGGTGTTTAGCTGGATTTGGAACTGTATGAAGGACTAAAAGCATTAACGCTTTTTTAAAAAAAATTTTATAGTGATGGAAATCTTTCTTTCAATAATTTTCAGTGGAAATAGAATAAAATAGAATAAAAGAATTTAAAAGTTTTTTAATATCACTAAGATATTCCCCCAAAAGTTTATTTTTAATGTAGTATTTTAAGATAATATTTTGTCATTAACTTAGTGAGAAGGATGTCAGCTGCTATCAATTAATCAATATTTGTTAAACACTGTTTTGTGCAAGGCCCAGTGCTAGACACTGTGATAAGTGTTTGTCATTGAGAATACAGTAAGATACGACTGCTTACTTCCTATAAACTTTGCAATTTTCATTTAATTACCTAATCAAGCATTTTAGGGGATTTTTCTCAGTTTTCAATTAAAATCTTCCAAGAGTTTTGTTTTTAAATTTTCAGTATGATTAAAGAAAAACCTAAAGATGCACTAAACAAGGGAAACATAATCAAGATTGACAGGCAAGAAAACTCTGGTCAAATGTAAGAGTCAATGTTAGTACCATGTTGATTAAAGGGCACATTATTCAAACAAGTGAAAATTATGTTGTAAATATATTTGCAATTGTCCCAAAACCACAGAATGGATTTGTCTTAATTTGGCAATATATAGAACACAAATCATATGAGATTACTAGTAAACCCAAACTGGATAGTTATTGTCATATTTGCAGTACTTTACTAAAAATTTGTTAGTGATTCATGCATAAAATGTTAAGTCACCACAGTCTTGGTTATCAACTGATCTATGAACTTTCTTGAAATACTGTTTTACCCAAATAAAATTATAATTGTTGGGGATTTTTAAATTCCAAGAATATAAATACAAATAAGCAACCATTTGGAAAATATTCCATCAAAAAATAGCATAACAATCAAAAAACATATTATCCGGCACATTTAATCCTAAATCCCAGAATTTAAGTTTCTTGATGGCAGGGATTGCCATTATACTTTTGTATCTCCATAGAAAAAGTTGTTATTTACATGTTGTCTCCTCCAATCCATTTTGAACAACCTTCGTAGCTAGCACATAGTAGGTATTAAATAAATGCGTACGAGTTAACCAGTTTTAAGTCAATTTACAGTCAAAACCAATCCAGATCACCAATTGATGTTTATACTACGCTAGCATGAAAACATACAGTTTATGTGACCCATTCTTTCGGTCAAAATTCTTTTCATTAAGTACTTACTATGTGCCAAGTACTGCCAAGTACTCAAGACTGGGGAATAAAGAAAGGCAAAAACACAGTATCTTGCCCTCATGGAATTCACTTCTAGTGGGGAAGGCCACTTGCAAATAACTATGTAAATAGGTGTAAGATATATATGGTCATCTCAGAGGTGGGGGTGGGTGGAAGGGGGGCCTCCTGAATCCAGGCTAGCTTTGAGCTGAGCTGTGAAGGAAGCCACAGAAGCCAGGTTGTGGAGGCAAGAAGAAAAGAGCATCCCAGGGAGAAGGCGCAAAACCAGGAGATGGAACATCACGGGCAAGGAAGAGCAAAAAGGCCAGTGGGAGAAAATGCTAACAGTAGGAAGGTGCCAAGTGTGAAAGGCTTAAACTGCCAAAGGAGGAGCCCCCAGAGTTTCTGACTTGGAAGGAGAAGGGAGAAGACAAGGGGGATGAGATGGGGAAGATCCACGTCAGAATCATCAGAAAGCCATTTTGGCAGCCAAGCTCAAATGATAAAGGTGACACCTTCTTCTTTGAGGAATCACAGAGTCGTTTCTGGAAAAGAAGACAATGTCTGGGAAAAGAAGCACCAGCTGTATCTCCCCAGACCAGAGACCCCATTTCCAGGCCAGCCCTCACAGTCCTTGGCCAGAGGCAGCTCTTCTGAAGAATGGGCTCGCCATTCCCACCCACTGCCACTCACAGAAGGACACGTAGCAGAGACACGATTGATGAATCAATCAATAAACACATATTAAGTGCCTCCTCAGTGTCAGACACTGAGCTAAGCACAGGGGATAAGAAAATAGGCAAACTGGAGTCCCTGCCCTCAGTCAGACCACCACCACCACCACTGAACCCAACGGGGATAGCCGTGGCCCCAAACTACCAGACTTGCTTCTAGCCCAGTCCCTGTCGCTACCACAGAGGGGAGAAGTACTTGTGGAGAAGGGGCTCACCTTCCTTACCACCAACTGTCATTAACAGCCTAGGAATGGTGGCATCCCCTGGAGGATTTACCCTTGCTTCTGGGACAGCCTTTATAAGTCTCCCTCTTTTGGGAAGAACAGACCAGCCATCCCCACCACCCCCCAACTGCTGACCAAGTGCGGCCCACAGAGAAGTTCTGGCATGACTCGGGGTAGAGAGAGGAGGGGGCGGGCCAAACCATCACCACCACCACTCATGTTCAAATCCATTCTGAAATTATCTAGGCACCAATAATCATAAACTTTAAAAAAATATTTTCTTTAAACCTTTTCTCTTTCCCTTCCACATCCCCATCTCCAAACCATGTCACCTGTACTTGGAGCTGTCTTCCTCGTGTTGTTCACACACCAGAACTTTGGATTCTGCCCCTGAAACCATTCTGGGCCTCGAGGCGAGCTTTTCCTCCATCTTCCCTAGAACTAAGGCTCCAGCTGCCATTCCTAAACCGTGCCCTACTCAAAGGCCCCCAGGCCCCTTGCTCCTTCCTCCTTTTTCTCCTTTAATGTACTATTTTTCTCTATTACCGTATTAGCTCTTCCAGGGCAGAGATTGTCTTGATTTCCTGTTTTTGTATCCCAGCGTCTGGGACGGAACAAGTTCTTAATAAATAAATGCCTTATCATTCATTCATTATCTAGATGAAGAAATTGAAGCCCCGAGGTTTTGATCTCTGGAGAGATTATCATTCAGATTCCTCTTAAAGATGTTTTATGAGGTCTTCAAGCACAGACTAGCTGATGTCTTATTAGGGATGTTTTATAACTGGTTCCTGTTCAGCTCTCCACTAGACTGGATGGCAGCTGCTAAAGGCCCTTCTGACTCATATTCTATAGTTCAGTGGATTTGGAGTTCAAAGCAGACATTAAAGGTCCAGCAAAGAATGGCCTTTGGAATAGGAAACAGGGAACGCCAGATCAGGATCCAGGTTCAATGAGATGCTCCACAAAACAGTGAAATTAGGTCTTGCCCTTTGAGCCCAGGACAGAGATTGCTGTGTCTCGGGCTTATTTTCTCTAAATGTAAGCATAAAAAGGCTGGCTAGGGGATGTGCTGTTCCCCAGGACATGGAGGGAATTCTGGAGGGGATAGGAGGCACTGGGCTTCTGAGAAGTCCTTATATCCCAGATCATCTCTCTATTACTTTTCACCTCTCTTAATTTCTCCTATCATAATGCATTTTCTATTAATTTAATTGAAAAAAAATTACAACAAATTGGCTGGACAGAGCGTCTGTCAGATTTCAGCACGTCCCAATGAATCTATTATCAATTGACAGCCTTATACTCACAATCCAGTCCATATTGGTTTACTCACAAATAAAGGTAACACAGTATGACAGGCAAGAATTGCCTGCCCTAAACACTGTGAGTTTTTGATTCTTACTTGAGCAGTAACTCAGAATAGTGTAAATGAAGTAAACATTTACCTCTTTCAAATCGAGGGCTCTATTTGTCTAACATAAGATAAATTAAAATCTAACAACTAAAATATCAAAGGAACTGGGGATCCTCTGTTGGCAGTTAACAGCAGATGCCAAGTTGTAGGAAATGGATTCTGTGTGTGATTTTAACTTGTCTGACATATTTTGAAAAGTCTTCCCAGACATCCACGGTTCAGTCTACGGATATCATCCTCACGTGTGTGTCTGGCTTTAGCTTGAAGCGCATCAAGCTTTCCATTATAAATCTCCATTTTCATATTTCCCTGCCTCGATCGTAAAACTTTACTTTGAGCTAAAATATGACACGTGTAGGAGCTTGAATTTTTATGCTCTTCCTTGGCAAGAAGATCTTAACTCCAGGTTTCAAATGACCTAACGTTTTCTGCAGGCCAAATGTCTACATATTAATCTGAATAAAATATAAAATCTGTGTAGACAGACTCTTCAGCTCAGCCCTTCAAGGTTTTAAAGAATATTTCTATTAGGCTTTTATTAATATATATTGCTACAACTCTAATAAAAATATCTCACATTTGCATGGCCCTGTATGGAACAAAGTGTTTTACATATGCTATCCCATTAAAAGCAATTATGCTTAAGTAGAAAAGCACTATTATACACACACATACACACATTAATGGTGTTATATTAGGTACCATATATGACAATTTATGTCCATGATTAACTAAGTCCGATCACGCAGCTTAATTTATTTATTTTTTAATTTATAGGCTTCACGGACTTAAGTATGTACGCATACGGTTATATTTATTTCAGCAAGTTACTTTGTGGCATACATGCATAATGTTTATAAATAAGGAATAATTAATGAATCAAATGACATGAATGAATTCTTATCAGGACTACTAATTGGACATATAAAAAAAGCGAGACATTCTCCACAAATGTATCTTCCACTCAGTCAAAGCTATGACTTTAGGAGCTTTGAGTAATGTGTCTCCTTGGAAAGGGGCTCCTGTGAAAGGGCAGAGAATTGAGATCAGCTCATCTGCAATACAAATTCTGATTGGTGAAAGGAAGCAAAGTACATGGTTTCCATCGGACACAAAACTGCTAATTACTCAGCAGCAAAGATCCCAGTGAAAGGGGCTTTGCTAGCTCTGTCAGAGAAACGGATTAGCTCCATTAGAGGCACAAGGAAAGCCTGGACAAACCTAAAATTTGAGAGCTTGTGGAAGCTGGGGGGAAAAAAAGTGAAAAACAATTCAATTTTATCTTTCAGAATTTGCCTGGGAGAGTAACGAGGCTATAAAACTAAGAATCATATTGCAGGTATAACTTTCAGGCAGGGCTGCCAGGAGGCTCCATCATGCTTTCAATGGCAACCTTGTGGTACCTCCTGCTTTCAAAAGAGAACAAAAGCATCTTGGATAAACTAGGAAACAGAAAATCTTCCCTCTGGTCACCTTTAGGCAGGTGTTCTTTTACAAACAAATCTAGTCATGAGTGTAATTTTAAAGGAGTTTAAAAAAAATGGGTCCAAGGCTCATTTCTAAATCTGGGTTACCAAAACAAAACGGCACCCTCTCTCTCTCTCTCTCTCTTTTTTCCCTATCTAAACAGTCAAGAATTTCACTGATTGATCAATTTGCTCCCAAGTTGCTTCAAAATTTATTCAACAGTCTTAGAGATGAGCATAAATCCAAAGATGCCAGGCCCAATAGCAATAAATTTAAATCTAAAAGAGATTGGTCTGTAGAATAAATAAGTCTTTTAAGAAAACTGGATAATAAAAGTCTAAAGGATTGCTCAAGGCTTTTTTTCAGATGACTGACACTATTAAATAAAGTTCTTTGAAACCAAGTTAAGATAAAAAATAAAATCTACAGTTTCTTCTTTTCCTTTTCCTTCAAGACTTCAAGCCATCCATGGGTTTTCGTGCATTCACAAAGCCCCTCAGCTTGAACTTGGGTCTTTAATGACTAATGGGAGGAACGAGGTAATATGTACTAATGAGAGTAATTTTCTCCAGTCCCCAAATGTCTATAGTCTTGTGACTTCAGATGTTGGTAATTTTTCAAAGGGTGTTAATTCAATTTGGAACCAGGGTTTTTCCTATATAATATCAAGTATTCTGAGGATGCCAGATATCCATCCTTTAAATTCATCAAGTCTCATTTTTTGAAGTCAAGTCATATTCTTCACAACAGAAACTAGAAATTTAGTATGGTTTTGTCTACATGGGAATATGAGCCAGAAGTTGATTAAAAAAAACTTTATACTTAGAGGAAAAACCAAGAGAAGACACTGAAAAATTTCAAAGGTCTACATGTTGAATAATTTGTGCTAAATGCCTGCATGGGATTTCTGAGCAGACTAAGTAGATAAATGAATACTTAATGTAAAACGGCATGTTGAAAAGGCCTGTTATGCCTAGTTTAATTTTTTTAAACTCCAAATCTATAATTTTAAGGCTGCTATCCATTTTCAGAACTATTTTTTTTAAATCAACCTGAATACATTAGCATTTTAACTCTAAGATCATTTTAAGCTTGCTCACTGGTCATATTTGGATCTCTGATGTCTAGAATATAAATACAAACTATATATAAATAAAATATTAGGTCATATTATGATATGTTATATTATATTATATCATGTCATATACAAATTCTGGATCATAAACATTTTAAGAATATCCTTAACCTATTGGATTTAGGATTACATAAGAAAACTACAATGCATGCTTAAATCCTATTTGACAGATATAATGTCAGAGACAAAAGATGATTATTTCTTGAGTTCTTTTTTTATCCTATCTTTATTTTAATGACAAATTTCCACAAGTTTTCCAAAGTTATAGGATTCATGTTTTCTCCCTCCTTTCTTCCCTCTCCACTCCTGGAGTTGACAAGCAATTCAACTGGGTTATATATGTATTATCACACAAAACATATTTTCATATTATTCATTTTTAAGTGAATAATCTTATAAAATTAAAACCCCCAAACATACACCCAAATAAACAAGTGATAAATCATATGTTTCCTTCTGCATTTCTACTCTAACCATTCTTTCTCTAAAGGTGGAGAGCATTCTTTTTCATAAGTCCTTCAGAATTGTCCTGGATCTTTGTATTGTATTTCTTAAGTTCTTAAATATGAGCTACTTTTTTTTAAGGGGCGAGTTATTTTAGGATAGTAGAGGAGAAGATCAAATGCCAACAGGGTATTGACAAAATAACTGGCTGGACCCAAGAGAAAGCCAAGAGAATAGATCACTGCTCAGGCCAAAGGAAGAGGATGAAGAGTCTCAGACTCAGCAAAGCCTGCATTATGCCACAATACTATGAACAAAAGAAAAGAAAAAGAGAATCTGGAGCAAGGTATACTGGGTCTGATATATGGAAGAAGCTTGGCCTTTTGGGGGCTAAGTAACTGTTTTCTTTTGGATCTTCTTAGAGCCAGGAGGATGTCTAGCTGCTTCCAGAGAAAGGCGAGAGGGGCTCATATATAATACCTACTGTCAGGGAACTGAGGATTTCCCTAGAGCAGCGGAAGAAGGATGTTGTTTTTTTTCCCCCAATTTGACCTCTCCTTCCCCAAAAAGGTAACTGACAGAAAAAAGGCAAGAGGAAGTATTAAACCAAAATAAAATAAAATCCTTGCATCATCAAGGGGCAGTGAGGTGGTGGTCTGGAGGCAAGAGGACCCAAGTTCAAATCTGGCTTCAGACACTTACTAGCTGTGTGACCCTGAGCAAGTCATTTCACCCTGTTTGCCTCAGTTTCCTCATCTATAAAATGAACTAGAGAAGGAAATGACCAAGCACTTCAGGTACTTCACTCAAAAAAATCCAAACGGGGTCACAAAGAGTCAGAAACAATGGAAAGGGCTGGAAAATGGCATCATTATGGGGCTCCCATATCGAAGCATTGATCAAACAAGCATATGAGCAGCTTCACTCTCTTATTACACCTATAAGATGACAAAATGGGAAACCAAGCTTTCCTCATTCATATTCATACATGAATGGCAAGGAAGCCTGGAGAGGACCCTCACTCATTCCCAACAGAAAGAGCCAAGCTGCTCAAACAGGGAAAAGGCCAAACTCAGGAATTGGAATCTATAGCCAGCCCGTGGCATCTGCTACAAAGGACTTCTTGTTAAGGGATCAGGTACAGGCAGGACACACAGTCCCCAGATGAATAATTCTTGTCACCGTTGCCACCAGCTCCCTTTCTGGGAAGGCTTTTTATGCATTAACCCATTGATCACCAGCATTCCAGAAAGAATAACACTTGCTCTACACAGCAGCGCAAGTCTTCCCTGGTATAGTGGGAAGAAGAAGCTGCTGGATCTGGAGTCAAAAGAGCTTGGATTCCCATCCCACATCTCCCACAGGCTACCTTGTGTGGCCTTGGGCAAGTCTCTTCTCTTTCTGGTGGTTCAACTGTAAAACGAAAAGTGCTGAATGAAATGACCTCTGAGGCCCCTTCCAGCTCTAAATCTATGATCCTTAAACTCATGGATGTGAGCTCACCCAAAAGGTAAAAGGGAATTCATTTAGAAAAAAGGATATAAAAGAGATCACCCTTAGTCAAGAAGCTATCCTTTCTTCTGCCTACACCAACCCCTCAAAATGCTCTACCTTTGGGTTTTGCAGTGGGAAGGTAATTTAATCTAAGTTTCAATAACTCTGTCAGAGTGGACAAGGTACCAGGGCTGTTGCCAAAGTTAATAAGTTCTGGGCCAAATTGTGCCCTGAGTTTCTGGCATGTAACTCTCAGAGAAATCAATTCCAGCCAGTGGGAGTTACACAGAAGTAAGGATAAGGACAGTTTGACCTCAATTATCTGAGTCTGGAAGCAGGTTTAATATTGTGTTCAAGTCCCTGTCTTCTAGAGTCTCCACTTCTAATTTGGGGACAAGCTGCCAAATATTTGGGGCTCTGCCAACTTTTTATCCCCCCCTAAATTATGCATGACATTTCCTCTCTTTTTTGTTGTTTTTTTCTCCTTATACCTTTATTATTTTTTAAATTTTATTTCTTATTGATTAAGAAAAGATTTCCTCTCTTTTATTTTCTCTGTCATGTAAGGCTTTCCTGATTTCTAATAGTATTAGTTACAATTTTTATTGTATTTTGTTTATTACATGCCAGAAAGGAAGATGTTTGTTATTCAGTATCTCTTGCCACAAATCTTTCTGGATTTCAAGGAAAACTTATGATAGCAAATTCGCATCTCTAGTTCTCAATCACTAGTTTTGTAGTTGAAAAGAAAAGAATCATTTCCACAAATACAAGTTACCTAAAGTTCTGAAGCCCATCTGATCCCAGATGAAACTTTTGGTTTAAAGACTGAAGCAGTCAAACCTAAAGTTGCCCTGGGTGAGGAAAAACTGCTGTAGATATAACTTAAAGGAATCCTAATTGTCATTTTTAAGTAAGAACATCACAGATTTAGAGTTGTAAGGGGCCTCTGATCAGCAGTCCAATTTCAAAATGAAACTAGCCCAAAGTCACAAAAGTAGTGTGTGGGGGCATGGGTAACTGAGCCAGAAGTTTTACCCAACTCCTAGAATCTGCTTCTGACTAGACTTTATTGCCATCCTGGGTACCTACCACCACCCCCTCTCCCCACCAAACCCTTGGATTTCAGGTTCCCTTGTATGTGTTGTCTTCCCCTGTTTATCAAAAAAGAGGTATAGACTTTCTTTTTTACTTGTATATGCATCCCTAGTGCTCAGAACAGTGAAATGCTCTTGACTGGGCTCTGGAGATTGAGGCCATTCTTCATAAAATTCAAACATTTGCAGCCAGAATGGACTTTGGAAGTCAATTTAAATTGATGCCTTTCACCATATAAATGAAGAAATTAAGAGTGGGGAGAGGGCAGAGAGGAAGGCTTCTTGAGACCATTTAGGGAGCCACATCCTTTGAACACAGTAGGAGACAGTTACCATCACTTCTACATGGGAAATTTTAGGTAAAAAGCAGAGGCTGAAAATATTAAATCAACAGTGTTTCCTTTTGGGGGGGAGTAGTGCTTTATTTTCTGCCATTTACATGTAAACATAATTTTTGGTGATCATTTTTTTTAATATTTCAAATTCCACATTCTCTCTCCTCTGCCCTCCCAGAGAGGGTAAGCAATTTAATCAATAGAGTTTCCACAGGACACATAAATTCTACCCTCTGGTTTATAGCTGAAATTAATATTTGTAGAGCTTGGCATTGTCAGTAATTCCATCTCTAGCTCATGGACTACCCAAAGCCAAGACCCCTCTGGATTCCAGAAAGCTAAAACCTAATGTTCTTTAGAAGCTGATCCAGACAAGTCTACCACAGTAAAGATTTTACCAGCTTACCTAATAAACAAGTTACCAACAGTCATAAATCTGCCTATTATACCTTCCTCCCAATTTTAATAGTTCTCACTTTACTCTTACTTGGCAAAATAGAACCCAAATTTAATGCCAAGCTAAAGGCTGAGCCTTTCAAGTTTGACTTTTACTGGAAATACTGCAAATTTTCACCTAAATCACTAAGCAATTGCTGCATTTCTTTGACCTTGGTATCATTTCTTCTTTATTATTAAGTAAACCTCCCTCACCATACAATACCGGAACAGCATGTTAACTACGGCTTATCGAGCCATATTATTCTTTATCTACCTTTTATCTTTCTGTAAATTAAAGTGTTCAAACAGAAGGCTGTGATTATCAAAGCCAGATAGTCCATGGACTAGCAGTGTAATGAAAAATCTTCCTGAAGGGCCTGCAGAAAGATAGGCACACTAATACACTGTTGGTGGAACTATGAAATAGTGTAATCATTGAGGAAAGCAATTTATAATTGTGCTAACAGAGTGACTAAAAATGTCCCTATCTTTTGACTCAGACTGAGATCCCGCTGCTAGGCAAATATCCCAAGGAGGTGATGGGCAAGAAAAAAAGGTTCAATATACGCCAAAATTGTTCATAATAGTACTTTCTGTAGTAGCAAAGTAGAGGCCCATCAGTCAGAGGATAGCAAATAATGTAATATTACTATGCTATAAGAAACACTGAATTCAAAGAATTCTGAGAAGAATAGAAAGACTTTCCTGAGTTGATGCGGAGTAAAGTAACCCAAACCAGAAAAACAATATAAAAGTGACCATAAAAATGTAAATGAAAGGACAAAAAAATGCTCTGAAGGGGGAGTTTCTTTGCCAGAGAGTATACTACAACAGAAAATAAAGTGCCAATTACTATTCCTATAAAAACACAAGATACACCCTAAATAAAAAACAGAAAAATAAATTAAAAAATAAAAACACAAGACACGAAAAAGAAAATATTATGGAATAAAATGTTACAAGGAAAACAGAGGAAATGATAGAGGTAAAATGGATAGAAGGAAAATAGAAAGCAGGAAATGAAAAGAAACAAACATAAGTGTCCCTAGTTAATGTCCTTTTTAGTAACATTTTGATGCCCTGTTTTCGGTGAGCCAGACAATTGCATTTAAACACTGTCCACTCTGCATTGCAGATACAAGTATTGAAGATCCTAAAAAGAAAGTTCTTACCACCAAAGGCCTCGACACTATCAATAGCTCATTATCAAAAAATTTTCTGATGCCATCAATGGAAATGACATTAAGGAAGATGCATTACCATCTCCTTTGCTGCTGCATTTTAGGACGATGGGTCTTCCCATCCCACTTGCAGATGAATCGTTTTCTATGTGTAGTCTCCACCAAGAGAATACATGAATTCCTCGAGAACAGAAACTGTCAACTTTTTTCATTGTATTTCTCCAAAGTTTTGCTTATAGTTAAAAACTTTATTTTTTTCTAATAATTCATTCTTTCAAAGAAAATCCTGTACAAAGGCTCTGTAAAATATTTGTCAAGTTCTTATTCAGATACTCTATGTAAAGTAATCTGTAGACCTTAAAACATATAAAAAAATCAAAACATAACAGCATTTTGTCATGGAGAGAGACATCAATTTTTGACAAGAACACTTCTCCTTCCCTCGTGGGGATTACAGAATAAAAATGCATTCTTTTATCAGTTCTCTTACTGTTATTCACATGTTCTCTGTATCTTATCTATTATCTATGAAACATAAATACAGTCATGTCCTGTGTTAAGTCACTATACCCTGTCTTAAAAGCTGCACAATCAATACTGATACTTCACTTATTACTACCTTTGCTTTTAACCTACTGGTTTCTGCTGGTGCTCGAAAATAAAAGGGGACAGTGTGGACACAGTCATGGCAGTCCAACAGGAGCCCATTTTTGTCTAAAAACATATTGGCTCTCCTGACAAGAGGAAACTTTGACCCTACCACAGTCTGAATGGCTGCTATGAAGAGAAAGAATCAAACTTAACTGGCGTGACTCCAGACAACCCAATTAGTTGCCAATGGCGAGAAGTTAAAAGAAACTTAACAAAATTGTCAATGGACTATAAAGTGTATCCTCACAGAGCACTTCCACCTGTGGAATGGTTTGGGAGGCAGAAAGTCCTCTGCCACACAAGATGTAAGAGAGTTTGCAGGATCATTCCTCAGAGGCATTTCAGAAGGTTAGATGAACCTCTGAAGGTTCTTCCAACTCTTAATATTCTACCAATCCCCAAAGAAGCTAAAATTAAATTGCTTACTTTTGGAGAATGGGCCCATTAACTTTTTTAGGTCACTAAAGGTATTTGGACTGTCTTTATTCCCTTAAAGACAGACTAAAGAAAAAGGGGAGGGGGAAGGAAACGAGCATTTATTAAACACCTACTATATGCCCGACATATTAAGTACTTTAAAAATATCATTTTCTTTGATCCTCACATTCACCTTGAGAGGTAGGTAGTATTCATTTTTCAGTTGGACAGACAGAGGTTAAATCCCTTGCCCAAAGTCATGCTACTAGGAAGAGTTTCAGGACATATTTGAACTCAAGTTTTCCTGGCTCCAGGCCCAGTTCTCTATCCACTACACCACCCAGCCACCTCAATATGTAGTATTTTGAGACTATAATCAATGTGATTAATAATAGATAGCTTAAATGACAAAATCCAAGGGACCTGTGATACAAAATGATATTCCCCTCCAGAGTGAAAACTGATGAACATTAAATACAGACCGAAGCATAATTTTTTCACTTTGTTTTTCTTGTTTGTTTGTTGTTGGGGGGAGAGTTTTTGTTTTTTTTTTCTTCTTCTTACAATCCACTCCAGCACCCCTCCCCCAACAATGGCTGATAAAGAAATGTATTTTGCATGACTTTAACTTGTATACTTGATATCATATTGCTTGCCTTACCAATGAGTAAGGGAGGAATGAAAGGAAAGGAGACAATTTTTAAAAAAAATTTGAAAAGGAAAAAAAAAACATCCAAAGAAGAAAAGAAAAACATTAAAAAAGAAAAGAGACATTCAATAAAGATAGCTAAATAAGCCATAAGTAAGTACTTAATACATTTGATCCAATAGTAACAGATATGACTATATAATGCATAGAGCTAATGTGCCTTTTAGGGGAAGAAAATCTAATTTCTCAAGTCATTGTATTTGAAGAATCTCATGTAACTCATACATACACTGAGGGCTTTGCCTTTCATCTTATTTTATGACAAAAGTCAAGCCGTGTGTGTGTGTGAGTGTGTGTGTGTTCCAAATACCCATATTCCATCAGATAAAAAAAAAAGTAAATGAAACCTACCTTTGCCTACTAAAAATGATGGCACTCATGACCTGGACAAGCCAATTTCTGTCTTCAGGTCCCTTGGATAAAAGAAAACCCTCCTGGGTTTTTAAATAATGGAACAAGTTTCCACAGAAGGTTCAAAAAGCAAAATACATAGAGATTTTCTACAGCATGACACCCACCTATCTGATGCTATGCTGTTCTGCCTGAAAGTAAGAAAACAGATGACCGCAGGATTCCTCTTCTCAGGGTACCATTTGCTTGTCCCTCCCCTCCCCTCATCAAGAACCATATGAATGATAACTCTTTATTCACAAAAGGAAAATTCTCTTTTGGGGGCCATAAAAGGAATCATAGGGCATCATTCAACTCCACCCACCTTTTAAAGGGAGGCTCAAATGCTGCCTCCTCCACAAATGAAAGCTCCTCTGATTCTACCACCTCCCCCATTAAATGAGGTACCCCTCCCCGGTTCTTGGCTTAGCATTCTGCCTGCTCCTCTCCTCGTAAGACCACATCCTACTTTGTGTCATAGTTATGGGTCCGTGTCGCCCTTCCTGTAATCAAGGATGCCCCCAAGGATGGCAAGAATTGTTTCTTCGCTCTCCCAAAGCACTAAAAACTCGAGGATACATATTAGCAGTGCCTTGTTCATCCTTCTATCCCACCATGGTGTCTAACCTACAAGGGGACGCTCCAGAAATATCCAAGGAGCTAAAGAGTGACTTCGTGCCCTCCAAAGAGAAGTCTCACATGCCACACTTTGCTCGCCTTGAGCCATCCTAGAATGGGAGTGGAAGTCGGGAGGCGGAAGGAGGACCGCAAATAAACGACGGCTGCCAAACAGAAATTTAATGTATCGTCCTGTCTTGAAGTTTCCACAACCATCGGGAAGATTTGTATTATTTAAAGTGAACTGTGTGAATCCTGTCGCATCCAAATGCTCAACTTGAACACAAATGGTGACAAGTTCTCTAGGCTGTGAGCCAGCACTTCCTCATGCCTGCCCTATGCTCTGTCTATGAAAAGTTCCTGGAAAGAGCCTCCTCCTCCCCTCCCCAAATCCTATCTCCTCTTGCAGGTGTGTCTGAGGAAGAACAGAACATTTCCCCCTCACTCGTCCTCAGCAGGCTGCTCTGTCTGGTGCTCCCACACCATTCCTCACAGAGATCTCCCAACTCGCGAGCATTTCTGGTCCCCCTTCGTTTCAGTGCCTTCTCGCTCCGGTTCATCCTGTGTGTAGCTTGTATATTATCGCCAGCACTTTTGTCCCCCCCGTTAGACGATGGGCTCCTGGAGAACAGGGTCCATCTTTGCCTTTCTGTGTATCCCCTGGCACTTAGCGGGCCCTTAGGAACCGCTCAAACGGATCCCTCTGCTACTCGCAATAATAGCTTAGTGAGCCCGTGAAGAGTTCTTTCTTTGAAGTCTCAGACACTTTTTATGACAGACTCAGCCATTTCCAAAGAAAAGCAAGCCTACAGATCTGTAGTACATCAAGTACAACACCATGAGCACATTGTACAGAAAGGACAACTGAGTCTGACTTCAAGAAGTTTGGCTCCCCATCTAAAATAATCAGAGGAGCTAAAAGGAGAAAAATTCCTCCGTTTTTCCCCCATCTCCCTAACAGACCAGACGATAGAGATTTTCACCCCAGTCTGCGTCTCGCAGGTCCCAAGGCTTGGGCAGACATAATTTTAACACTGTGAACCAGAGCAAACTGCCGTATTGTGTTTATATATGCTTTTATTTGAACATGTCAGAAAAATCAGATTCTACCACCTACTTATTCCCTGTGCTCCATTTAAAACGGTTCTGTTTTCCAAGAATACTCGAGAGGATATTAGCCAGAAGGTTTAATTCATACTCTCTGTCTTGAAATGTACTTTTCTCTGCTGACAGAGAGAATGATGCTTGCTGTCTAGCGCAAGCAAGCAGCCATCATTTTCCTAAGGGGGATTGTATGATTCATGGCTCTGCGTCATCCGGAGAAAGAGGCAGCAGGCAAAGCCACTGCACTCCTGGCCACTCTTCCATCTGGGTCTACCTAATTAACAATAGCAGAACTCACCCTGTTCAAAAAGAATCACAATGAACAAAACAGAGTTTTAATAATGCAAAAGAAAGTGCATCATTGTTGTTGGAGGGAACCATGAAAGAGCAAGTGCATCCAAATTTCATGAGATGGACAGTGAGATTTCTTAAGCTTCCTAGACCTTAAACACTCACTCAAAGGGTGTTTATGCATGCCTATGTTGCATGAGTAAAAACAAGTGCAGAGCTACATGCATGCAGTCATGGAGATTTCTTTTTTTTCCCCCAATATCCTACCTTAGATATTGTGTGACCCTAAGATAGGCATTTACTTCGCATTTGCTCAACTGTAAAAATGAAGATGATAATAGTTCCTGCTTCTCAAGGTTGCTATGAGATCAAATGAGATAATATATGTAAAGCACTTATATTAATATGCACACACAAAGATACATTCTACCATTTATAAGCATTCATCCTTTTTGTAAGCATTCTGGAACAAAAGGAAATATGCTGCATGAAATGTTTTCAGAGACTTTCTGACTAATCCATGCCATCCAATTATAAATCATTTTAAGGATGTCTCAACTCCTCAAGGAGTCAATAGAGTAGAAGAGCTTTGGATATATAATTAAGAGGATGTGGGTTCAAAACTCTGCTGCCTGTTCCCTGTATTCCTTTGGGCAAGCCACTGAACATTTCCAAAGCTGTTTCCCTCATCTGCAAATGAACACATTAGAAGAGATGACCTCTAAGGCCCCTTCCAACACTAAATCCACTCTTTATAAACTCATGTTGACACCAATGAACATGGCCATAGGTTTGATTTGGAGTAGTCAAGCAACATGGGGATGAGCAAAAGAAAAAACAATAACAAAAGAATGATAGGGAAAATGCAATTCTTCCTATCCTCTCATCCATGCAATTCAATATAAAGGAAATTAACTGAAGGTCCATAAATAACTCACAATGAAGTTGCATTTTTTTTAACCTGGAGATTTATATTTTTACTGAAATTCCCAGAAATTTATCATTCCTTTACTAACTAGCCTAAAGGGATTACCTCCAATTATGTCAGCCTTACCAAAGGCTTTGTGTACAAAGTGCCAAAATCTTCTATAACAAGAGTTTCTTTTAAAAGGCTTTCCATTAAGATTCATGCATTTTGTCAAAAAACTTGTTCAATCTACAAGGCTTTGCTTATTCTTTCTTATATTTCTTTTAAAAGATAAAACAGGAGATTTAATCTAATTAGCTTAGACAAAAAAACACTGGTTATATCCATTTGATATAAATTCTCAGTGAAAAAGCTTTCAGAAAATAAATTAGTATTATCTCATTCTATTAAAGCTTAAAGAAATGAAACAAAACATGTCCATTCAAACACACTTACATGTTTTTATACCTATATGTATATATTAGTGTGCATATCTCAGTTTCTACCTTTTTACATAAACTTATATGTTGTTGTATCTTATAAATTTACATTAAAACTTTCATGAATGTCTTCTTTATCAAATATTTAATAGATTCTGTATCATATCCTACACAACTTTGCTAAATGGCATTTGGCTTCTTAGAAGGAGTAAATGTTTTCGCTAAAGAGAGCTAAGCTGAATAGGACTTTAAAATCTAAATTATTAAAACTCATTAAGTGAAACTTTCCTCCCCCCTCCTGGAACCACCAACACATATAGAAAAAAATAAATCAGCAACCACATTCTGAACAAAACTGATAAATGCAACAGACTTGCTAAGAATACTCTAATCACCAAAATGAAAAGGCTATCTTTGTCTTCCAGCCGACCTGGCAGCTTGACTAACTCTTGACAGCTAAAGAAGGCTAGTATGATTTAGATTAATAAATTGTGGTTGGCGGCTCTCAGGATTCTCAAAATCCACTACAGTTTTCCAAGGCTCTGGACCATTCTAGCCAACTGGATAAACAATATAACCTCATTTTGGTGGGGACATGCCCCTCTCTTCTTAAATATCTTAACTACAGATAAAGACTAAAGGCTCATCTACTCCCTTGAGGGGAAAAAATAAAAGAAAGATTTTTCTGAAGGCTCCCATTCTCTCTTACTTCTACCCTCACCATCTGGTCACGTTTCATTTAATTCTAGGTTTTTAATAACTAATTGTCTTCAAACAAGAGGCAACATAGTTTATAAATCTTCTTCCTTGTAGTAGTAAAAAACGTAATACAAAGTCTGTTCTGTCCAAAGTCATGACAAAAAATCACAGTAACCAAATTCTACCAATGATTCTCTGTGTACCTAGGCTTTGGGGGAGTTTATAATCTCTCATATAGGAAAGACATATACACTTTAGGTAACACCTATAGCTTAGAAAGTACAAATTAACATGGACTTAAAAGAGTACCAAACAAGTATTTGCTGAGGAAAGTGCCTACTGTGTGCATTGTGGCACAGAATAACATTCTGTGCTCTTGAGCTTAGCTTCCTTATAAAAAAGAAGACAAACATATAAAGTACAGAACAATAAAAAGACAAAATTAGAGGCAAAACATGATATGATAGAAACCCATCCTTGAAGTCTAGAAAACCTGGGTTCAAATTCTATTTTCACCCCACACAGATCAGTTCTGGGATCTCTGAGTACCCTCCAAACAATCAGCAAAATAATAAAAATAGTAGTAATAGTAGTAAATAGCAAATGGCAAAATAAGTTGCAGTTTTGTGGAAGGAGTTTTTATTTCAGGAGGTCTCCAGATTAATGAAATCAGAAGTCTGAACTGAAAGAGACAGAGAGACAGAGAGAGAGAGAGAGAGAGAGAGAGAGAGAGAGAGAGAGAGAGAGAGAGAGAGAGAGAGAGGAGTAGAAAGGAAGATTCTAAATTGTGTATCATAGTATTATTGTAAGCATTGTTAATATTTCAGTAGAAAGAGAGGGAGGATCAATGACTTCAGTAGTCAAGAGACTGGAGGAAAGGAGGACCATAAAGATAAGTGCTCTGAGGTAGAGAGATAAATTGCACTACAAACAATGGAAGGTCTAAATCTTCTTGGGGTAAAGGATTAAGCAGTCAGCTAAAAAACCAACAACAACAACAAAACACACACACACACACACACACACACACACACACACACACAGCATGGCCTTGTCCCCTCTGCTACTCAGCCCTGCCATCTGTAAAATGAAATCCATTCCAATGTTATATCCATGATCCTATGATCTGGTGATTCAAGTGGAAATTATGAAACACGATGTAAAGCAGGATGAAGATATACTAATGTTGTCTGACCACAAAATTAGCCATGAAGCTTTCTACCGTCCCTTAGTGGGCAGCACCTTGTCAAAAAACAAGGACATTCCAATGAACAAATCGAACACTGGGTTTACAGAAAAAAAGTCATCATGAATATCCTAAGTGCACAGAAATGTATATTTGGGGTGCAGCGATACATCAGGGTGTAAATAGAATCATAGACTAGGAAGTGACAGCCCTGATTGTCTTGATCCATTCCTAGGATTTTTAGGAATGGAAATGAAGGTGCAGAGGACTTATGGGATTCACCCAAGGTCCTAATGGCTCTAAACCAGTGGTTCCCACACTTTTTTGACCTACCACCTCCTTCCCAGAAAAATATTACTTAGCGCCCCTGGAAATTAATTTTTTTAAAATTTTAATAGCAATTAATAGGAAATATAAATGCACCTGTGGCCATCACCGCCCCACCCTGGATCGCTGCAGCACCCACCAGGGGGTGGTGGCGCCCACTTTGGGAATCACTGGTCTAGACAAACTATGGTTTTCATTACTGTCCCCCCAAATCAGCTCAGGGGCCACCTACCACATAAGGTCCTTCCTGGCCCCAATGGAGTGGTGATAGCACTCTCCTTCCTATAAATTATTACCCACTCTTCCTATATATTTATTAGTTTTTTCCTCCAGAAGAATGTGGAGTATGAGATAATATGTAAACCCTAAATATATATGATAATATACATAAAGTATTTTACAAACTTTTAAGCACCATATAAATTTAGATGAGCTATTTTTGAGCTCTTAAGGTCTTTGATGGCAGGTTCTATATTGTTTTTGTTTGTCTCTCCAGTTTTGAATAAGACCTTATACACACATTCCTGTTGAACAAATGATTTCTCCCAAGAAATTAATATCTGAAAAGTCATTTTAACACACTAACTGTAACCAACTTGAAATAGGATGGGTGAAGGCAGGAATACCACCGTCTTTCATTCAAACAGAAATCTATGATTAATGCCTGGGCTCTATAAAAGAAGTTATTCATATTCGAAGATGCTAGACAATAGTATTATCAGTCAGAGAAATATCAATAATCAACACATCATGTCTACTGAAGGAAATTAGCAATAGAATATCTCTGTAGTATTTATTTTTTAAAATGCTGATATAGAGTAGAGGATAGATGGCACAGCGGATAGAGTGATGGCCCTAAAGTCAGGAAGAATCAATTTCCTGAGCTCAAATCCAGCCTCAGATACTTACCAATTGTGTGACATTATGCATGTCACCCTGTTTGCCTCAGTTTCCTCATCTATAAAATGAGCTGGAGAAGGAAATGGCGAACTACTCCAGTATCTTTGACAAGAAAACCCCAGATGGTGCCACGACAAGTTAGATACCACTAAAATGACTGAACAGAGTGTGGGGAGAACAAAGGCTAATAATGGGGTGATAACTTACAAATAAAATAACAAATAAAACAAATTATCCCCCTTCCTGGCAGATACAACAATCGCCATCTGTTGGCTAGGCTAACTTGGAATGTTACTACCTAGATCTAATGTCACTTACATGTCCTGAAATACCAGGAAAACTAATATTAGAAAAGTCTTCTACTCAAGCCACAGTGAACCAGGTTATAACCCTGATGAAACTCATGCTAAGCAATAATTGATGAACAAAGGAAAAGTTCATTCATCCAAAAGTACACTTTTTAAAATTCCTGGCTCCTCATGCTGTTTTAGCCAAAAGAATGACTATCTGAGATGGCATTCTAATACATCTAGTTTGGGACTAACTGGGGACATGACAAGTAATACAATTTTGCTTCCTTTGTGTGGGAGTCAATCGGATTGAGGGGTGGTCTGTGTAAATAGGGAAAGGAGGGAAGTTTAATATAAGAGGATGCCAGGTTTTAGTCTGAAAAACCCTTGGGTTTCCCAGAACATAAGATTTGCACTCAATGTGTAACATTACCTTTATCCCTTGGGTAAAGAATCCAATTTCCTAGAGAACTAATTATGTAATCCACTTCAGGAACACCAGGTTTTCTACAGAGTAATTACTCAAGTTAACAGGAAAATAAATACAGTTATGAATATTATTATGCCAATAATCATCATGAATATGCTAGAGGTAGAAGCTATAATTTAGGGGGCTCTAATGAATCTTTCCTCATTATGTTATAAATTTAAAAAGGCCAATGATTGCATCTAACTACGACCCTAAAACATCCATTTGTTGGGCTCTGTCTCTTTTTTCTCTTCCTAACTCTAAGAGTGAGTGTTTTTAGAAATTCTAACCTTGGGCCCCTGGGCTCTCTCCACTTGTAAAAAGGTGGATAGCCAGTAATAATATTATGAGATTAGATGGTTACAACTGATATGGAGCATTGTATCTAAGAGGGGAAAATAATTAGCTTGCCCCCATAATGTTCCCCACTCCAATCTTGAGTATATATGGAATATAAGATATTCTACATCTTAACAAAAAATAAGTTAAATTTTTTAACAGCACAACTACAATCATAAACAATATTTGGATGGAAATACATTCCAAGAGCAATTATTTTATTTTTTCCCACTTACATGACTACCTTCTGTCTAAGTCCCTCTCCATCTAAGGGGACAACTTTCAGGCATCATATTTTACACTCTGACAAATGGCAGACTGGAAGTCTCTGCCCACCTAACAAATTTGGTTGAACATTTAGGTGCCTCTTGTATGAAAAAAAAAGTTCCTGACCTCAAGAAAATTTTACATTCTTACAACACATATGAGTGTACACCAAGAACATTCAAGTAATTTTTCAAGTGAGCATTTTTATCAATGCTTTTATGGGACAGAAATGGTGATTGGTGGTGAGTTTCTATCACCAAGAGCCAATAGCCACCCTATGAAAGTCCATCTTCAACCTTTTTGAATATTTCAGTGCAACAGAGTTGGCAAAGATAAAAGTATGCAATTTTGGATTCAAACCATGAGACTCCAAAAGATTTAAAAGTTTGAAGAAACATTCTGGATCATTTAACCCAGACCCTACATTTTAAAGAGGGAGAACTTGAGAACCAGGAAGGTTGAAGGTCATACCAAATGCCATAACAGAACATTATCTGAACCTAGGACTTCTGACTTCAAACCCATTATGTCAAATTCCACTCTATTATATTACTTATATTATGTTGTGTTGTGTTGTATTATGTTGTATTGTATTGTATTATATTATCCTATCATATTATATATTATGTTATATTACATTATGTTAGATTATGTTATATATTATATTATGTTACATTACATTATATTACATTATATATTTATATTACATTATACTATGTTACATTATGTTACATTATGTTATATATTTATATTATGTTATATTACATTACATTATGTTATATTATATTTCTACCACATATATTATATAAAGCAATGGAGTTTTGGAGATGTCTTTTGTAAAAATCTAAGTAAAAATCTAGTAAAATCTAAGCATCTACTCTTTTCTTTCCCTCTCTGAAACATATACTGTTGTGTATTTCTACTTAAAATTGCAGAAAGATGATATCGATGTGTTCCTTTTTATGTGTGTGAGTGTATATACATATACATATACATATGATACATTCGCCTATGACTACAACAGTTTCCCCAGAACACCTCTCCTATTTTTCATAGTTGAACAATTTGCCCAGATGAAGGATATGAGTCCCTGCTTTGATTAAGAGCTACCTGTGTGGTCCCAGTCTGAGCTTCCTCTTTTGCAAAATGGAGAGGTTGTGTCAGACATCTTCTAAGTTTCCTTCCAACTTTAGAGGCCAGAAGATCTGAGCCCAAATCCCAGACTCAGACATTTACTAGCTGTGTGACCATGGGCAAGTGACTTAACTCGTGAGCCTCCATTTCCTCAGCTATAAAGTGGGGATAGCAACAGCAGCCACCTCTCAAGGTTGTTGTGAGGATCAAAGGAGATAATACTTTTAAAGTGTTCTGCAAATCTTAAAGCATTGTATGCATGTTGGCTATTATTAAACAGTGATCTTCTGTATTATAATTATATAATTGTTTCCTTCTTCCTTCCCATTAGGCTAGAATGTGCAGACTGATGGGGACCATTTTCAACTGTGAAACCCTGCCACAGCCAAGTTCTTTTGACACCAAAATGTTGTATCACAATGTTTGTAAAACTGAACTTGAATATGCGCTTCTTGAGAACAGGAGCCTCTATCTTATTCTCTGTAACAGCCTTCCCTAGAATCCAAAGTAGCTGGGAAATGGATCATAGCAGCAGCAGCAAAAGGCAGTTATCTACCCTCCACTAAAATGCCATACCAAGTTAACACACATATCATCAAAGGGAAATGAGCCCCCGCTAGTGATGAACTTCCCCAACACCAACCTCCCACAGCACTGCTCACGCCTCTGTGCCTCTGTGATGCCTGTGTGTGCGGGATTGTGCACGCACTGACTTCTGCTGGAAAAAGGTGCCCCCCAACCACAAGACGGGGGGGGGTCAGGACACTAGCAACATATTAAAGCAGAGGACTTCTACCTTCATGGAGCACAAGCAACGCCAGGAAGGTCTCTAGAGACAGAAAATGAATAATGAAAAAATTATTCCTTAAACCCTCTCCACATCAGACATTAAGGATATAAATAGAGCAAACAAAGCCCCTTACCCTCCAGAAGCTTACCTCCTCTTAGGAGAGGAGGGAACAGGTATGGAGGAATGATAGCTGGGGAGAAGGATTTCCTACAAAGAAGTCCTTGGTTATAGCTTCCAGGGAGAGTGACAGAACATTATGAACAAGAACCAAAGGTCTCAGGGGGATGTTTGAGGGGGAGCGAGATTGGCACCAATGGAAGGAAAAAGGACACACACGGATGATCATGATCATTTAGATCTAGTAAAGCACAGTATTAGTCACATGTGTCATGCTCTTCTAATCTCCAGGAGAACAGACACTATTTTTTTTTTGCCTTATCAAAGCTTTATAATCTGGACCAGCAGCGGGCAGCGCTCGGTACACAAACTGCTCATAGGAAATAAATAATCCCCAGATATTTTGGTGGGGTGGATGGGGAGGGGGCAGCGTAAAAGTGTCATTTCAACTGTGCTGCCCAGTGAGATAAGCTGGAGCTAGCCAGAGCATTCCACCCATACCCACACAGTATAAAGTGTCATAAAAAAGCTTCCACCGCTTTCAGACCGGTGGTCTGCATGGGCTTTAGAGGGGACACGACGAAGAGTCACAAAGCAGTGTAGGGTCAGGCAGGCATAGTTTCCCGTACGTACGCAGGACCCCATCTGTCCTGACTCAGCAGGCTGCTTTCTTCCTCTTGTCCATCCAGCACCAGGACATCCCCCACCTCCCCATCACCATTTCAGCTTCCTTTATGCATTAACTTCTCACATTGGTGTGCAGAAGCTGCTTGACAGTAGGTACCTTTTGTTTGTTTGTACTCCTATACTCAGTGGACCAGGTAGGCTAAAAATGCTTCCTAAATGCCTGTTGACTTGTACATGGAGGACAAGAGGGATCACTAAAGTGAGGAGTTTCATCGTTACCTCGAAAAGCATTCTATACCTGACCTGCTGAAAAAGAGAAGCAACACATGGGCTGATGGGGATATTTTTGGGGATGAAGACACTAAACGATAACTCTAGCCCAACAATCAATAATATGGAATTAGGGCTTAATCAATGATACATGTAAAACCCAGGGGAATTGTGCATCAGCTAAGGGGGGTTGGGGAGAGGGAAAGAACATGAAACATAAATATGGGAAAATATTCAAAATAAAAATAAAAATGAAAAAGAGAAGCAAATGGCCCATTGCTAGTACACACGTTCTTCCCGACCCACTGCCTACCTTCTAGTGGGCATGTTATTAAATGTGGCCAAAGAGCACTTAGCAGAAAAAGGAAAGAAAATAATGAAATACACAAATTGGAAGATCACCGTCTTAACAATGGAATTTGGAGGTTCAATTCAATGAGACCTAGAAGGCACTAGGGATAAAAAGATGAAAACAAAACAGTCCCTTACCTTCAAGGAACTTTCTCAACAAAAAGGTGCCAAGGATAAGAAAAGGAATGGATCACGCCAGGGAAGATACAGTGGAAACAAAGGAATTAAAGTGAAATGTTTACAGCTCTATTTTTTTAAAATCATTCTAGCTTATCTATCTATCTTTTGTTAAAGTCTCAAAATCTATATCTTCTATTAAAAAGACATCTGCACAATACCTTGTAAAAAGAGTTACTATTATTCATTCTCAAGATAAAGCATAGAGTTCTCTTCCAACTTACTCCTAGTCTAATGAGGACTGCAACAATTACTGATTTTAAGTACCACGCTATATTTATACAATACACACATATCCTGACACCATTGCACATGTGCGTATGTTTTCTTTCCCGAAATACGATCTGTATTCTAACAGTGTCTTCTGTTTTCCCCAGTCTTGCAGCTGTTGCATTGGCAAGTTTAATATTGTTCCCATGCATACCATAGAGTTTTTCAGTTTAATTTTATCTCTAACATGCTAAAAAGAGATTTAATTATTTTTATTAAAATGACAATAAGGAAATAATTTCCAACAATGGATGTCTAAGTGAAAGGGTTTGTACATTATACATTTGCGTATGTAATTATCAAAATAAAAATGTCCTGTTTTTCCTCTATTAAAATATTTGGCTTGCCTCCTTGTCACTATGCCTATAGAACAAAAGGAAGTAAGTTTAAACAGAAAGATATGTTTACCAACTATAACATAAATTAACATTTTAAACTTAAAATAAGAAAGCAAAACACCAAAATAGAAGAGATTTTGCAAATCATCTTGCAGAACCTCATTAATTCAATAAACATTTTTCAGTGCCTACTGTGTGCAAGGCAAGACTGAGACTACAAAAATACAAAACAATTTTCAGTTGAATCCACATTAACCACAAGATTGTTTTACTTTCAGTTTCTGGAAAAGACTGTCTAGAAAACTTCAACATTACCCAATAAAACAATCAATAAACATTTGTTATCACATTAGCAAGTGAGGTTTGTTTCTGTTAAAGAAATAACTTATACAATGAACTATGCTCATGTTTAGGATAAATAACTTATTCCACTTTTAACTTCAGATGATAGTATACAGGACAAATCACATCTGTAGCAAAAAATTTTATCATTGGTTCACCTATAATGCCAAACTTTGCCTAACATTTAAAAAAACCAAAAACCTCTTTGGAGCAGATACACCCTTATGGGTTGAAATCTCTAGTAAATGTAAATGTAAATGTAAATTGCTTACAATCAGTCTAACCTAATTGATCACAAAAACATGCACCTAACATTAGTTCAAACATAGATTGACATACAAAAATTAGTGTTACTAAAAAAACAAGTAGACAGCTGTTCCTTAGGATCATAGGTGTAGAGCAGGAAAAAAAAACACCCTTGGAAATATATTGTGCAGTTGAACCTCTTTATCCTAAAGATAAAGCAACCAAAGTCCAGAGATTTTAAAATAATTTATACAAGAGCTAAGATCCAAATATTAAGGTCCTTCAATTCCAAATCCAGATTGTTTCCCATAGTGCCATATTCTTTCTCCATTCGACTCGAAGAAAGCTATCAATAACCAAGTAAAATCTAATTATGTGTATAAGTAAAGATAGAGGTCTAGACTATGACATCAGTTTATCTGTTTCACAGGAAAACTGACAGAATTATTGCTTTTGTAAATTCCAGATAAATTTAAAATTTAGGGAAATAAAGGTTGGTTTTTTTTTCAAATTTTTATTTCCAGAAGGGAAAAATTATAGATTAAAGAAGAAGGAATCTACTTATTAATCATCTAATAGAAAACTGCAAGGAATATTTCTAAACAAAGCCTTTCTATAAAATGTCTAATATAATCTATATGTTTAAGAAGATTATATTGCAACTTCAATTACAAAATAGTTTTCTTTAAATATATTTCAAACTTGACTTGGTGATCTGATATCCATTCATAAAGAGACATGGACTTACATAAGGTGACATAACAGTTCTTTATGAAACCTTCAACATATAAGATAAAGATCCTCTTAACTATTTAGGGAAGCTGTTCAGATAGATTTCACAAGCTATGGGTACAAAACCATTCTCTCTATCTAACGTCGAAGTATCCAGAGATATGAGTAGAGCTTCCATCAGAGACTAGAACCTAATTAAGACAAGACTGTTTCTGAATGTTTCCCCAGCATCTGCTCCATCTGATGACAGTCTATTTCCTCTTTTTTGATGAAGAAGCCCTAATAATTAAAAATCTCATTTACATCTAAAAACAACAAAGAGCTTAGAGGGACGCCTCGAAAGAACTGCTATTCCAGATTCCTAGCAAGGTAGAACTAAAGGGCTGCCTTGGCACCAATTTTCTTGTGAAGAGTGTTACAGGAAGGAATCTGGCGATCCAAGAGCTCTCTCACAATTTCACATCAGTTCCATTTAGGGATGGTGAGGGGGGTAATGGGAGGCAGTGGGGGAGGGAAAGGGGAGTCAAAAGCCAGTGAAAAACTAGACAACTCCGACAAAAATAAGACAAAGCAGAAAGAAAACGTTGATTCCAGAAACTTGCTTCCATTCTCAAATGAGAATGTGAGAAATTTCCCTTTGTACAGTCAGAACCCCTCATCTACCCTTTCTGCAAACAGAAACTCCTAAGAGGGCTCCAGGTTAATGAATCTGGAGTCCCTCTGGTTTTAAACCATTTACATTTCTAAGATCAGGAAAATAGAAGACATCTTACTCAAGAAAAGGCCAAGAAAATCAAAAGAGAAGTCATCTTCATTTCCCTGATTTGCCAGAGACCTGGCTAAATAAAGACTTGATCACGTAAGGCAGTAAAAACAAAAACCAGATGCACTTCTCTGCTTAGAAAAACTTGGCATTTGTTTTTAGCAAAGAAGTAGTTTCTGTTTTATAGTAACAGTGTTTTAACACTAATTGTAGCCCCAATATCTTATCCTAATTAATCACAAGATCTTGGGTTTAGAGCTGAAAGAGACCCCTGGAGAGCATCTATTTTACATATGAGTTAACCAAAGTCCAGAATGACTTTGACCAAGATTACAGAAGCAGTAAGTGACAGCACTGGGAATGGCCACCACATGTCCAGCTCCAGTATACTTGCCACCACACCACCATCCCTCTTAATCCTTGAAAAAAGGTTCTTTTTGATCTTCATTTAAATTGCCAATAAAAATACTGCTTTTTTCAATTTTCTTTTCTAAGGATGGATGGAAAAGAGCTTGTTGAGGGTGGCAGCTTATCCCCATGCCTCCCCAAAAAGATAAAATTACTGCACATTGCAATCATTACAGGGTTTGGGTAATTTGGCTTTATTCCTCCTATGTCAAGGCTATACAAAACAATCTATACCTTCATGTGGTCATCTGTAGACGGCAAAGTCCTTCTTGTTTGTCTCACTCCTTTTCCAGCACTGTGCTGTATGTATACGGGAACTTAGGACAATTTGATGATCTGCAACCTCCTTAATAAATCATCTTGAAAGGTAGAGAAGGAATCCTGTTTTAATGAGCTTGAAGGCGCATTAAAATTTCAATACCGAATTCAGATTCAGTGACAAGGCTGAACCTTTGCCACAGTACACTCTAGGTACACTATTGTTTATTAGCTTTAAAAACAAAAAACCAAACCTGATAACAAAGGAAGATAGCTAGGACCAGAGCCATGGCTCAAGGGAGAAAAGCAGAGGGCAAAGGCCTCTAAATGACCTTCAGCCAAAAGAAAGGATGGAGACTAGGTGAGTCAGAAGTAAATACTAGAGAAATTGTGGACCAGAAAAAAAATCGCACCATTAGCATCAAAGTGAGTCTTCACAGTGAGTCAGAGCCCATAAATATTAAAAGAGAGCTAGGGAGTAGAAGGAAAAGCAACATTACTAGAGGTGAGCAGCTGACTGAGTTGTAAGCTCAGGGACAGGGGTCTCAAGGCGGAAGCCTTTACTATTAGGATGTAATTAAGTACTAACTCTGATTTTTTTCAGAGGCTGGAGGAAGAGGAGGGGAAGGGAGAGGGCATTCGAGGATATCCATCCCTACTACTAGATGCTATGCTGAGACTTCATTTACAAAGAGATTTTTATTCCTGGTGGTGTCAAAGATTTTGGCCTGAAAGGCCTTTGGAAGTCACCTAGTCCAACCCCTTCATTTTACAGATGAGGAAAATGAGGTCCTGAAGAGTTAAAGAGACTAACCCAAGGTCACACAGGTAAATAAGGAGAACAAAAAGGCATAATAATACCAAAAGCCCATAATTAACAATCACAACTAGCACTTCTATAGCACTTTAAGTTTATCAAAGTGCTTTAAATACATTAACCCACTTGATTTGTGGCCTCTGATGTCATCCGATATGATGATGGCAACTCCTAAAAAGGTTTTGTGCCAGATTTTTTTTTCATTTTATTTTATGGAATTCCTTAGAGCTACAAAAGCAAAATGGTATCCATCAGTCCCAGAAGTCAGGAAGAACACCAAGGTATTTTTGTAATATTGAATTGGGTTTCATATTGTGACTTTTTTTTAAATGTCCCAGGATCAGTAAAAACCAGTTACTAAGTAGGAGAACTTGAACTGACTTCCATTTCGGCAACATAGATGAAATCTCCTCTAGTCAAATGCCATATTTTTACAAAAGCACATGGCCACCATTTTGCCTCAGCAACCACTCTGTAGGACTGTGCTAAAACTCAATTCATACTACTCGATAACACGGACTTCTTTCACTTTGCAGGAACTAGACACCGAAATGGTGTTTGCAAAGCTAAGGATAATTCTTGCAAATTTCAATTTGCACAAATGAGCCCAAGGCTGGTGAGGCCCCAAACTCGCTCCTCCATGTGTTAATTTCACACTCTTGGGGTACTGATCCCGCGTGTGGGGGGTGTTCTCTTAATTATGCCAAATAGAACACCGACTGAATTACCAGAGAGGGGCCTGACATCAGGCACACCGTGCCCAGCAGGGAACTGGAGACCAACTTCCCTCTTGCTTGCCGGGGGGAGATGGAGCACTCTTCTTCAGGTCACTCGGGGTGAGCCAGCTGCTTTCCAGGAGTAAAGCCCTGGAGCACAGGGCACCGGGGCTCCCTTTAACATACTTCCTCCCTCTCACGAGGTAGGAGAGCTCATTCTCTTAACAAGTTCAAGGATTGACATGCTCTCGGGCAATTCTAAGGCGAACCCCTAACGTATGTCTGAACCCCGAAGAGAGAGCTCGCCTAGGAAAAAGGGCACCATTGTGGAGCGAAGAAGCCTAGTCAGCGGGCTTCCCCACCTGCAATAGCTCTTTTCCTGAGCAGCTGAATGTAAATGTTGGTAAAATTAATTTAAATGCACTGCACAAGCCAGATAGTAACAGAACCTCAGGGTTGGAAGAGACCTCAAAGATCATCTAGTACCTGTAGAAGAATCTCCTTGAACTCAAAAGTGTTTTCATTCCTTTTCCAAAGTTCTTTCCACTAATGAGATGGATGGAAACATCTGGGTGAGTCAATTCAGATTCTTCACCACAACTCAAGTAGGATGATAGATATTTTAGAGGGCAGAAGGTCCTTGGAAATTATCTCACCTAACCTTCTCATTTCACAGAAAAAGAAAGTGAGGCCAAGAGAAATTAAGCCATTTGTCCAAAGTTATATAGGGTTGCACAAATGTTATAATGTATGTATGAATTTATGTAAACGGTAGGGTAAAGTTTGAAATCAGCCTTTGTAACTCCAAATACAAGAATTACTCCATTTCAAAAGGCTGCCTTATATATTATCATTCTCCTTTGTAGAAAAACAACAGAAATAAAATTGATACTGATTAGAATTTTATTTAGGGGTTTTGGTTATGTATGAGTTTGCTCTTACAAAAATGACCAATAGGGAAGTGTTTTGTATAACAATAAAAATTAAATTAAAGGGGGCAGCTGGGTAGCTCAATGGATTGAGAGTCAGGCCTGGAGATGGGAGGTCCTAGGTTCAAATTTGACCTCAGACATTTCCCAGCTGTGTGACCCTGGGCAAGTCACTTGACTCCCATTGTCTACCCTTACCACTCTTCTGCCTTGGAGCCAATACACAGTATTGACTCCAAGATGGAAGGTAAGGGTTTTAAAAAAAATTAAATTAAAAATTAAAGGAAGCTAATTTTTTTAATGTAATAATAATTCTACCTTGCCTCCATCCTTTGTTGTCACTGTCCCATCTCTCATCCACACAGTAGCTTGGATGTCTCACTAAGGCTAAATAAGCTCTTTTTTTAACATTGATTTCAAGACTCGATTCCAGTTTGGGCTCTAGTCTTACTGGGGGGCTAGACTTACTTTGCCACCCATTTTTCCCCACCTGCCTTCACTTCTATCTCTAAGACATGGCCCTCAAACATCTGAGCTTCTTGATGCAACTTAACTAAGTTGTCTTTGTGACAAAAGAGTTTATAGTCTTAGAATGTCTTTCTAGGAAACCTCCTTTCACTGGAACGGGCCCTTTTGAAAGTGGCAGTCCTTGAGATCTTATCAGCAAACACATCCAGAATTTATCAATTCAACTTCTGACAAAGAAACTTTTAGCATGTGTCTGGATAGTGGCAATCGCAGCTATATCCTGCCTCTGCTCTAGACCTGTGATCTGTGTCAGGAACTCCTCATACATTTCCTCCAGATGGCCTACAGTGTAATCTTACTAGGCTATCATGTTTTTTCTCCCCTCTTTGATCTTTACCCAAATGTTTTCCCCTCAAGTCCAAGGATTTCCACATAGGTGAATATCTTCTTTATGCAAAATGCTACATTATAGCCTTTTATCTAATCTGTTCGTTTCCCACCATGTACAGCCTTCCATTACTAATCTTGGCATGAGTCAAATTAATCTTGCTAAAATACTGCTCTCATCACACATGAGGCATGAGAGCCACTAAAGGTTTTGATAAGAGAACTTCTAAGCAGATAACACACTGGAACTGGAGTCAGAAAGACCTCAGTTTAAATCCAAGTTTAGTTATTTTCTATCTCTGTGACCAGGACAAGTCACCTAATTTTGCCTCGGTTTTCTTCCTTGTAATATTTTCAGCTTAATATTCTCCTGTTCCCCTCCTCCAGGAACCTCTCTCCAGTCAATACCTAATATCTCCTGGAAGCATACTTGATGTTTCATCTCTACATCTTCCTTCCCCTAATGTCTTAACCTCCCCTCCACATCAAAAATTATTATTATTATTCTAATTCTTTAAAAGGTAATGCAAACGTTGACTTTTAATGACTCTTTCTCCAATCATCCAGTCTAGAAGTTCCCTTCCACTTATCATCTATGCCATCAATATGAAGTTATCACATACCTATTATGGTTATTTTACAAGTCTTGTTTTTCCCAAATAGACAATAAGATTCCAGAGGAGGGGAAACACCTCTTCTCTCTCTCTCTCTCTGTCTCTCTCTCTGTCTCTCTCTCTGTCTCTCTCTCTGTCTCTCTCTCTGTCTCTCTCTCTGTCTCTCTCTCACTGTCTCTCTCTCTCTCTCTCTCTCTCTCTCTCTCTCTCTCTCTCTCTCTCTCTCACACACACACACACACACACACCCCTGTCCTATGTATAAAGAAGATTGCAAAGTTGTTTATTGAATGCTTATTAAAGGAATGTTTTGTAATTGTTAAACTGCCAGTGAAGTTTTTAACGTTAAATTATAAGGCCAAGAAAGTTGTTGTTGGAAGCCAACATCAATCTTAAAACTGCAAACTAAAAGTAAAAGGTAAAGTTACAATAAATCACTATTGGTTGACTGAATATACTATAACTAAAGTCCACACCTCAGTATAAGAAACAGAATCTCCAATAGGAAATCAAGCTTGCAACAACAGCTACGAACTTATGAAAGGGTCATTTATCACTTACAATTAAGTAAACATTTCAAATGTTTCTAAATTTTGCCAAATTGAAAAAAAATGGGGCCAGCTTCTTTCCTTTTTCAGAAAAGGGATTATTTTGGAGACATTTAGAAGGCAGACCTTCATCAGGCAATAATGCATACTTGCTGTATCTTGTAAAGCTGACTAATGAAATCTATCACCACTGGAAGCAATACACACCCACTTTTACAAAATACAAGTTCAAACCAATTTTAACTATACTTTTGTTTGCTAAAAATGGTTAAGATTTCAATTCATAGGGCAGGATCAATTAAAAAAAAAAAGTCCGATTCATTTCCTCTTGGCCAGGTAACTTGGTTAATCAGAAAGAATACTAGATTTGGAAATTAGGAGACTTGATTTCATGTACATGCTGCAGTGTAGACAGGCACATATTAGCAAGTCAGATTCTTCGTCTGGAAGACAGTGACTGTAATACTTGTGCTATTTACCCTATAATAAGGCAGTTTCCATGAAAGTTTGGCCTTAACAGGATTACTATAGAATTATGAGTTCTTATTAGTGAAAAATGGGAGAAACCACGAATTTTAAGACCAGAGACCACCTGGGTAAGCCTGGACAAGCTGTGCTCCTCTCAAGGCCTCATTTTCCTCATGTCTAAAAAGGAAGTTTGAACCAAACCCATGAGAGCGCTTATTGTTTGGGGCACCATCTTCAGATGCACAACTTAGATGCTTCTTCAGGGAGGACAAAGCTGACAAACTTAACACTAAGATTATCAGCTTAGTTGCATCACTAATAAATAGTGGCAACAAACAACTCGTTCTCTATGCACCTCAACTTTAAATTCTCCTGGTATCTTAGGATTTTATCAATATCCAGAGAAAGAACTGTTGGAGTCATCTTCCACATCAGTGTATCTTTGGTTTTATTTTGGAGTTTTGGTTATATAGGACTTTATTCTTACAAAAGTGACAATATGGAAGTGTGTTTTACATAATAATAAAAATATGAATAAATTTAAAAGATAATTTTTGGAAAATATTTTATCAATATCAATTTTATCAATAAACAATTTATCAGTAGATGAACCTAAAAAATCCCAAGCCACACATTAGGACTTCCTGATAGAATTGTTCATATCTCGTTTAAAAGAAATTAAACTCTCTAAAATCATGTCTTATGAAACATTGTGTTCTTCATTAATCGTCGCAGTTATTACTAGTTCAATATTCCCAATGTGGAAGGAACTGGTGTGTGCCAGTGCCAGTGTATATTCCTGTTTACAGTAGAAAAGGGACCCCGTCAGCACTGGCCCACACAAACCACTGGAAGAGAGGCTGAACTTGTAACGACTGTCTATCAGTTGTCAGCTTTGCCTCTACCCAGTGGGTTTATTCTGATGGTTCTTCCTATTTTGGCTCCTGCTTTCAGCTCCTGGTCCTGCATAATTGATTCCAGCCTGCTCTCTACAAAATCTCACATTTCTGTCCCAACCTAATGCTTGATTTATGCCTTTTTTGACTGACTCCTCCATCTTGATGACTCCAACAAAATTCTGCCTGGCTTCTGGTATCTCATCTTCTTCTCATCCCATGTAGTGCTTTCCTCCACCAGTATTCTAGAACCCTGACAACTGTACCCCACCCTTACTCCACCCCACAAGTGCTGAATGCAAGCAGCCAAGGCACAGCAATGGCTGGCTTTTTGAAAACAGAAACAAAATCTATCTGTTGTTGTTGCTGTTTTCTAATGCAATTTATTGTCCCATTCGTGTTTGATTTATAAAGGGGAAAATAAGAAGGAAGTTCATTATCTAAGGCCAATTTCCAGATGAGAAGAACCAAAGCCCCCAGAGTTCAAGTGGTCTAAAGAAGATACAGCAAGGAAGCAGCCAACCCAGATTTCCTGTCTCCCAACAACGAAGGGAAGAGGATCTTATTTCCACTTGCTCCATCCTCTATATCCAAAGCCTTTTAGTGCCTCTTGGAGTTCGGGGGCTGGTACAAATTTCATGGCTTCAAAGTTCGGAATTTTGTTATTGGGAATAAATGATAATGGAGTTTTTGTGGCCTCATCTTGGGTTTTAGGTGTTCTGATCCAATGATACCTCCAGCTATTTTAAGATAACTCAATGTCAATTCTAGGTGCTGGGGTTGAGAGGTGAAACAAGGGCATTTATAGGGAATTGGGGGGAAGTGGGGAATGCTGAGAAAGCCTTGCTCTGGAGCTCCCCATTTGTTTTTTATTTTATTTTTTACTGATTAAGAAAATTTTCCCATAGTTACATGATTGATGTTCTTTCTCTCCCCTCCTCCCACCCCATCCCATAGCCAACACGCAATTCCACTAGGTTTTACATGTGTCATTGACCAAGACCTATTTCTATATTATTGATATTTGCACTGGGGTGAACGTTTACAGTCTACATCCCCAGTCGTATCCCCATTGACCCATGTGATCAAGCAGTTGTTTTTCTTCTGTGTTTCAACTCCCACAGTTCTTCCTCTGAATGTGGATGGCATTCTTTCTCATGAGTCCCTCAAAATTGTCCTGGATCATTGCATTGCTGCTAGAAGAGAAGTCCATTACATTGGATTGTACCACAGTGCTTTCATCTGTGTATAATGTTCTCCTGGTTCTGCTCCTTTCACTCTGCACCAATTCCTAGAGGTCTTTCCAGTTCACGTGGAATTCCTCCAGTTCATTATTCCTTTGAGCACAATAGTATTCCATCACCAAGAGATATCACAATTTGTTCAGCCATTCCCCAATCAAAGGGCATCCCCTCATTTTCCAATTTTTTGTGGAGGTCCCCATTTGCTTAAAACCCTAGCCTGACGGCCAGACCCAACTACATCATATATATTTAGATTTAAGTTAAGAGTGTGTACACACACACACACACACACACACACACACACACACACACACAGGTACATAATGCCCTCTTTATCAGTTAATGCACTTGTTGTTTGACCCAGACAGGAGGATTCCCTAGATGTGGGAACACAAATTGTTAGAAGATAGAGATTCAACAGCAAGCAAAAGCTTCACATATTCACTTTCTTTTTCTAGCACTACTAACTATGCATATTTTAACACTTTTTTAAAAAGAAAGAGAAGAAATAAAAATTAGCACCCTAACAAACACCTACAAAGCTGCTTTTGGAGGAATAGAAGCACATCCAGAGAGATATGTTAGACATCTGGCATCATCTGTCAAACTGCCAAACTACTGTATTTTTTAAGCTATTCATACCCTTATTTTTTAAAAAGAATCTGACATTCCTGTGGCAAGCTGCAGGACAGTAAACTTACAATAGAATTTTTGTCAGATGTGGAGCAAAAGATCTCCCTAATCTCTGTGCCCTTTGGAAAAAGTGCCCTTTGCAACTTAAATCTTTAAGAGAATATGGTTCCCAAGACAGATCACAGTGCAATACAAACCAGAACACACAAAAAAAGATGTAAATACAGGGTTAAATTACTTGGAAAGCTCCCTATTGGCATGGCCTACAGAACCCTTGGTTCGATGGATTCTCAATAAAACAGCCTTTACAATACAATAATGCTGTGTACACACTCTGGGTGTCAAGAACAAGATGAGGCCTGCTGGTTGTATCCCTGTGGGGAGAAAAAGAACTCCCGAGGTGAAATTCCCTCCACCAAAAACAATTGGGCTTACACCCACAATTTACACATTGTCTGTGAACACTAAGAGAGGAGATGGCCCTTTCCCAGAGGTAGAACTTGGAACCCAGACCTTCCTGAGTTTAAAGCCGACCCTCATCCTCGTTCCACATAGCACTGTACCTGTTAAGTCTTAAGAGGAAGGTTTAATGAATTGAAGGACAGAAAATTAAAAGAGAGCAGTTATTTGCTACTTACTAATAGAAGAAATTCTGTCATCTGATGAATTTTACATTGATGTTAAAAAAAGAAAACTTCACAATAAAAAATATGTTATTGTCATAAGATAAGAAGACAACCAGGGGAAAGGGAAATGACAGAGCTAGGGGTGGAAGAGAGGGGGAGACAGCAACAAAAGGCAGTAATACAAGTTTTAATGGCTGTTTATGTCAATAGTTGCAGACTGGAAGGAGAATAAATTCCTCATGTGTTCAAGGTAGCAAAATCTTAAGAACCAGTGCTGCTTTTACATTTATTGATCCTATAGACTATTTTGGCATTTCTTTGCTTCTAGGCAGTCCTCAGGAGCAGTTAGCTTTCAGACAAAATTAAGGGAATATAGGCAACTGCTATGGAGATAAAGTCTAAAGAGCGGTTAATAATGATCATTATTGGCCAAAAAAAGTTACATTTGTAATCTTACATTTATTTAGTATTTACCTTTGCTTCACATCCAATTATTCTATAAAGGCATGAAATCATGATTCTAGCTGAATATTTCTAAGGGAGGTTAAGGGGAAGGGGAATTTAAATAATAAGAGTTTTAGTAGCTATTTGGAATCAATTCATCCTCCCTCTTTCCCCCAAATGTTTCTTTTAAAAAAGACAAAGGAAGAAATGGATATCTAGAACCAAATTTAATTCTATATGTTATATTTACCATCATAACTGAAGATGAACAGATTTTTATAATACAGTTCATCAAATTAGTTTTAGGAGGTTGTTAAAAATGGAATCACACAGTATTGACTCCAAGACAGAAGGTAAGGGTTTAAAAAAAATGGAATCACAGGCCTTTCATTCCATTCTGTCTAAAGTGGAACTTGGGAGAAGACCAATCAAAGATCTTATAGTTTTCTTTGTGTTAAAGACAAACATACTGCTATCCTAACCATCTTAGAAGCTGAGAAAGAGCAATGATCTTCATTTTCAACCACACACACACAAAAAAAGGGCTGGATCCATCCTAAGATGCTCTAAAGCCAACACTAATTATCTAAAGTAAATGCTTGCCCAATAATGTGGATATGTGACTTTTGGCTGAAAAGCCAATGTTAACATTGACTATTGTTCCTTTAATAAATGTTGCTTCTATGAAAGTTTTTATTGATACTTTAATCCAGAGGAATGTGCTTAATAAAAATAAGCAAAGAAAAGAAAATAAACTCCTGCTAATTTTGGCTTCCACATTTACCTTAGGTTATGTAGATAAATTACAACTGTTTTTAAGCTTCTAAATAAATTATGTCAACCTCTTCTCATTTAAAGAGAGATAGATGTGTAAAGAATAGATGTTCTTAACCTGGGGTTCATAAGCCCATGATTCTGGGTTTTGGGTTTTTTTGTTGTTGTTGTTAATACTGGGAAAGTGTAGTTCAATATTTTCTTTGGAATCCTATGTATTTTATGTATTTTATATTCCGCATTTCAAAACAGTATCCTAAAAAGGGGTTCAAAGGTTCCCCCAGACTGCCAAAGATAAAGAAACATATTTAAAGGAGCTTCTTTGGACATGATCCCTATTCAAACTCACTCTCCCACAGATGCACCAGTCCACAATGGAGAGAGTGGACATGGGTTCACCAAGAGCTGATCATCTCAGCCAAGCAGAGTAAGTTCCTTGGAATACCAACAAGTTGATGGAAGAACAACTTGTCACTAGATTGTTTAAGAAAATTCCTAAATAGAAGTCAGAGAGAAGATGGCAGAGCAGAGACAGGAATTCACTTGAAATCCCCCAAATTCCCCTCCAAACAACTTTAAAATAAGACCTCAAATTGAATTCCAGAGTGGCAGAATCAACAAAAAGTTGGAGTGAAACAAATTTCTATCCAAAGACTACTTGGGAAGTTGGCATGAAAGATCTGTCATACCAAGATAGTGGTCGGGTGCAAAGTACATCACAGTGCATACTAAAACAAGACCTGCAACAGGTCTTGAAGGTGAGGGCATAGTGGCAGCTTTGGGAACTCTCAGACCATAGATGATCAGGGTTGGGGATGGTAATAATTGATCAGAAAGAAATTACAAGACCCTTCCCTCTCTGTTGGCACTGGGTAAGGATCTTGCTGCCTCGCGCATGTGTGGTTCCAGGTCCCAGTTCCAGGGTGAAGAAGAGCACAGATCTCTAGGGCCAAAGGGGAATAAGGGTCCTGCTCATAGTTCTAGGGCAGGGAAGAGTGCTTGTGTTTGTTCACAAGGAAGTAAGGCCCCTCCTTGAAGATACAGGAAAGAAGGCAATCTGGTCACAGTTGCAAGGTCAGGAGGAGTGCCAGCACTTGCGGCTACTTTATCCCTTCCTGGATAAAGACAGGAGAGCAGTTATCTCACCTATCCTCAGATCATATCATCTGGGAAGCACCAAAATCTTAATAGAGGCACAAAACTAATTCTGAAAAGAGCAGCATAGAAAATCTGAAGCTCGGGACAGTGTCCCCTTCTCCTTCAATAGACTGGAAAAAATAAGCAAACATCAAAGAAAGAACCTGACCATAAAAAAGTTATTGTGGTGCAAAGTGAAGCTCAAGACACAAATTGAGATTAAAAAAATGTCTGTTAGCAATCATGCATGATTCCAGACAAAGAAAAAGAAAAAAGGATGTTATCAAGAGAGATAAGCAGAGAAACTATATTTTCTAAAAAGTACCACAGATAATGAAGTAATATCAATATTAGGTATATATGCACTAAATGACTTAACACCCACATTCTTAGAGGAAAAGTTGAAAGATTTTCAGGAGGAAATGGATAATAAAACAAAACTAGTCAGAAGGTTCCTAAATTTCCCCTCTCAGAACTAGATAAATCTATCCATAAAATAAATGATGAAGAAGTTAAGGAGATGGATAGAATTTTAGAAAAGTTAGATATGACAGACCTCTGGAAAAAATGAATGTGAATAGAACAAAAAATGTACATTTTCTCACCTGTAGATCTTGCCTTCACAAAAAGTCACATCATCAGAATATTAAAAAAACCTCCCAAAAATTCAAGAAAACAAAAATATCCAAGGCATCCTTTTCAGACCATAAAGGAAAAAAAATTTTAATTCAATAAAGGGCCATGGAAATACAGATAAAATTTTAATTGGAAGCCAAATAATCTAATCCTAAAGAATGAGTGGGTCAAAGATGAAATCATAAAAATGATTTCATTAAAGAGAATAGCAACAATGAGGTAATGTAACAATATTCACTGTATGCAGCTAAAGCACAACTCAGAGGAAATTCTATATCTCTAAATGCTTGTATCAATACAGAAAGAGCAGATCAATGAATTGGGCATGCAATTAAACAAAAACCTAGAAAAAGAACATATTAAAAATACCCAATTAAAGATCAAAATGGAAATCCTGAAAATCAAAGTAGAAAATAAGAAAATGGAAAATAAGAAAACCACTAAACTGATAAATAAGACTAGATGCTGATTTTATGAAAACAAATATATAACATACATAAACCACTGATTAATTTGCTTTATAAAAAGAAGGAAATTTTAAAAAGTATAAAAAATGAAAAAGATCAATTTACTACCAATAAAGAAGTACTACAAGCTATTATGCCCAATTATACACCAATAAATCTAACAATCTAAGTGAGTTTTTGAATACTTACAAAACCAAAAATTGCCCTGATAAATAGAATATTTAAATAGCTTTATCTTAAACAAGGTAAATAAACAAGTCAACAATGATCATCTTAAGAAAAAATATCCCCATGAAGATGGATTCACAAGCAAATTCTACTAAACATTTAATAAACAAATAATTCTAATAATATATAATATCAGAACAAAGAGTTACAACATGCCCTTCCTTGCAACCTGGTGAAGTCTAGATAATCATAAAAATCAGTGATATTATAATCCACTTATCTTCTCCCTGCAGTATGCCCTGAAAATTTTGGTTTTCGTTTTCATAAACCTGTCTCAAATTTCATTACTTAAAGGGAATATTTTTCATTGAGAGATGAAGATCATGATCATGTAAACATATTTTTATAACTAGGCTTCTATTTTTCTTCTCTCTACAAGTAATACAAGTTTACATCCTAGTTCTTGCCACTTTAATTATGGTAGGGTAGGCTTTAAAGTTGGATTTTGAGCTGGAAAGGATCTTTTAAAAGACCCTTAAGTCCAATTCCCTCATTTTATAGGCAAATAGAAACTCCCTTAAAGAATATTCCATTTAGTCTTGAACATGAAGAAATCTCATTAGTCTGAGATTGTACAAATGAAAAGGGGTGGGTAGAGGGTTGAGTTATATGGTCCCTTCCAATTCTAGCATTCCAGCATCAATATAGAATTGACCACAGAAAGTACATATGTGTGTTGAAAGGCGGGGGGGGGGGGTGTGGAAGGGTGCTAAAGTATGAGAAATGCTCAACTCACCTTCCAAAAAGACTTATTTGGTTTCCACAAAAAAGAAGAAAAAGGCATAAGTGGAGATGGAAGGCTGAAAGCAGAGAATGAGGCAATGGCTTTGTGCTGCCATCAAAGGTGGCATTTCTTGGTGACAGGAGGTGTAAGGCCCATGAACAGACATAAAGTTCTAAAAGAACTCTAGAGAACACGGGACATACTCCTAAGAGCACAAGCTTATAGACACAACATTTCCACCTCTGGGAAAACAGTGGTTGGCTTCCAAACAAAGGGGTCTAAGTCTAAATACCCGTCTTACTATTTATTACCCCATACAAGTACCACAGCTCTCTAATAAATAGACTTCCAAGCCTGTTATGGTAGCAATGCCACTATTTACCAATTTTCCCTCTGGGAAAATAGAAGCATCCAATGGTTAAGTCATCTGCTTAGGTTTACACCCTGAGTTCATGACCAAATCAAAAAGAAAATCCTTTTAGTCATTATGCCCTTCTCTCAACCATGATGCCAATATAATGGCTACAGACTTCAAACAATGAACTCTTTCCTGATACATTTCATGGAAGGCTTTTAAGAATCCTGCAGGAAAAATAAAAATGGATATACTTCTACTTTAAACAGTTTAAACAGCAAAAAACATTAAGAAAACAAAGATAAGTATTTTCTTCTATTTAGTGAATATAACAAAGTATCCACTGTGTTATAAGATATTCAGGATGAGTCATTGCAAAGATCATTGTCATGGAAAGGTTCAGGGAGCACAGGATAATCAGGAGAAATAAAAAATGGCAGACAAAACAAATAGCAGGTGCTTGCAACTGAGAAAACGGCCATGACCTTCACCTCCTCCCCCAATTCCAGCTTTTTACCCAATAGCAAAATGTAGAAACTCCTATTTCTCATTGTTTGTTAGTTTATTTGTTTGTTTTTTTGCCACCCTGCCTCTTTTCTCCATCTACTTTTTTGAGGTCCTAAGACAAGTTCCATTGCTCAAACAATGGTGCCAGGCTCACCAGTCTACAAATGGAATCTGAACTCCTTTTTACCATAGAGCAAAATCTTTGGAGATGGAAGGAATCTCCTCCCACAATCAGGCTCTAATGTGGATAGGATTGGTGTCATCTCACTGATATACTAAGAAAATGTGACCAGCTTTTCAGTGAAATCTCTTTTATCACAAAGGAACCTGAAGTTAGATGGGGAAAACACTCTCCACTCCCCACGAGTACATTTGCAAAGAAGAAGAAAATGTCTCCCTTACATTGTAGCAACAACATCAAGAAAATTCAGCCCAGGCAGAGCAAGGTGTGCTGCCACCGAGGGGGCTTCTCCCTCCTTGGGAGTCAGAGAGGAGGTCTAAGCCTGGGTCTGTGACACAAAGAGCATCAGGAGAGATAGCACTGGAGTTTGGGGAAAAGTACACACCAATGTAGTTATCTAAAATGTGATTCCACATACTCCTAGTGGAACTATAAATAAGCAAGCCATGTAACTATATTACCTTCTAATTTGGTCAATCATAGTAGAGTGGAAAGGACATTCGATTTCAAGACCAAACTGTCACTTAGGGAAAGCAAGGTTTTGAAGTATCAGATTTTTCACTAGGAAAACAGCATCAATCACATTTACATTATAATTCATAGGATTACCGTCAACATCAAATTATATATGAAAGAATACTTGGTAAAATATAAAGTATCATATGAATATTAGTTACTAGTCATATTCTACTTTTTCCCCAACTGGCAAGACTTTTCATATTAAGTAAGCAAAAGTATTTTTTAAATAAAAGAAATCAAATATTATTTATTTGCATCTAAATATTTAAAAGATCACACATTTTTAAGTCCTAGGTATTTCCCAACCTTTACCAAAAGTGACTTTTCCTTTTAATCCCCTGAGGAAAGTCCTTTCAAAGAAAGACATTCCTGAGCAAAGAAAAATTAGAAGGTGTTTCCTTCTAGAAGTTCTCATTGTAGAGAAAAGTAGATGGAGAGATGACTATCAGATGCCTGTCCAGCAAGCATGCAATACTACTTAGCTTCATTACCTGATCAGTGCTAAAAAACAGTTATTCATTACATTGGTTTCAGACCCAATCAAGGAAGCATCACGAGGGCCACTCTAGTGAGGCTGTGCACAGTGGGCAGTCTGTACCCAAGTAAATCTCCCCCATCATTTCTTCCCCTCAATAGAGATGTGCAGTCTACCTGCCACCCTTAGCCCACCAGTCTCGGTCTTTGTTCAGAAGTCGGGCATTATTTGCCCAAACCCAAACTTTTGCCTTCTACCTTCTAAATAATTTTGTTATTGTTTTAAGACACAACCTCTTTGTTTTCATAGGAATACTCTACTTTTGACCACCAAATTCATCCTCAACCAAAAATTGCAAGAACTCTCATTAAACAAAATATCTAAAAAGGTAAAGTGGTAAAAAACACTACTAATTAATCAATAATTGTCTATGTAGTCTCGACCCTCCAATTTTCTTATCTATAACGTGGGGAAATATTTGTTCCTCCTTACCTTACAGAGTTATTACAAGGATTAAATAAGAAACTGTATGTAGTCTTTTAATCATAGCATGATAAATACAAATGTAAGATTCAAACAGGGTATGGGGAATAGTTCATTTTACCCAGGACTGTGAGATTTAACAATGGTCATCTATGAAAAAAAATTTGTAAAATGTCAAACTGCCAGAAAAAAAGACTTTGATAAACACATAATTACAACTATTATCTTGCTCAGAATCCAAAAAAAGTAACTTTTTCTATATATTTCTCTGTATCTTAAGACTAAGTTTTATTACATGGTGTAAAATAGTAAGCAGAGGTCATGCAAATTGCTGGTTGAATATCTGAAAATTCAGACATGAGCCCAGTGAAAACAATAAAAGGATAAAGAAAGTAAATGGCATGGCAAGGGAGGATGGGAGATAGAGAAAGCATGCAGCAGAAACACTACAAATAAGAAAATTTCAAGGGAAGAAGGAACTGTGAAGAATTATTTCAGTAAATAAAAAATATGATCTCCTCTATTGAAATCACATTCCGCAACAATGGAACAGAATTACACAGGACTCCATCACAGTTCCTTTTTCCTTTCTTCTAAAGAATTTGTTTAGAGGAAATGGAACAAGACTATTCCTTCCACTATTCACCTTTTCATAAAACCTGTATCATAAGGCCACATATTATTTTGTTTGATATTCATTAAATATTCATTAAACAGATAGGGCAAGGAAAACAGAAGCTTATTCAACACATTCCTGCAAAAATATGGTTAGAGGATCACAATCTGTTTTCAAAACACCAACTTTGGAATTGATTTAGAGGTTTCCAAAAAAAGAAGCTCCACACCTTTATAATAAAAGACATTATAAGAAAATAGCTCACGACCACAGTCAATTTCTTGGTAATATCAGGAGCTAAGACAGAGGCCAAATTTCCATCAGACTAGTGTTTCTACCAATCTATTGCCCGATACTGTGGGAAATAGAATACTGCTTTGGCAAGAGGACAGCTTCACTTATTTATAAAGCTTCCTATGTGGATCACAAAGAAGTATCTCCACCCTTCTCCCACCATGTTAAAATATGAAATGTGTATATTACCATATTCTGGGTCATCATTTGCTACCCAAAATCTGCCCCTCAGTATCTCCAAATATATAAGCATTGGGGTATTTATACAATTAAAAAATTTTATACTCTCATCTACTGAAAATAAAAATGAGTACCATCTCATTTTGTAAAGCAGCTTCCTGAAAAGTTTTATGCAAGCCAAAATTCATTGAATGAACTCCCATTTTTACTTACTTCCTAAATTCACCATTTGGTATGAATTTTCTTAATGTAAAACCCCACCAGGAATGAAATAGTTCCCCCATTCTGGAAAGCAATTCGAATTTTTTTTAAGATGACTAAGATGTCCATACACTTGCATAACACCGTATATGTCAGACTCAGCTGACATGTTGATTATTTTTGCCAAACTATCTGATTTCCTTTTCTTTTCTTTTCTTTTCTTTTTTTTTTTTTGGTTCGTTGTTTACTATAAGGGTCAGCTTTCTGGGACCAGAAGGGAAAATGTATTTGCAAATGAAAGTGATATAGAAATAAAAGCTCTTATGTTGCTGTTTTTTTAATGTAAAGACATAGTTCATCTTATTTTTATTTTGAATTTTTTATTAGGGAGGCTACTTATGTATAATTGCCTATGGCTCTTTTTGATTCTTAGGGTAACTAGGGGACCCTGTGGATAGAGTGCTGAGCTTGAAGTCAGGAAGACCTGAGTTCAAATCTGGCATAGATATGAGTTCTGTGACCCTGGACAAATCCCTTAATCTTGTCGGTCTTGGCTTCCTCATCTACAAAATAGGGATAATAACAAAAACCTACCTCCCAGGGTATTTGAGGATGAAATGAGATAATAATTATAAAGTGCTTAGCACACTGCCTGACGCATGGAAAGGGTTACATAAATCATTATTTATAATGATTTATATTATTTATTATATTATATAGAAATAATAACATTATTTATATTATTTTATATCATTATTAGAGCCTAATAATATGTACATCATTCTACAACCCCCCCACCAAACTCTCCAAAGAAAAGAAGAAAGAAAAGTCCATCTGTTCAAGTGTAGGGGAATAGACTTGATCAAACAGTTCAGGAAATTTGACGAAGGGAGCAGTAACAACTCGGAAAGGAATTAATGGTTCTCATAAATCCATTTCTCAAGAGAAGTCAGCTGTTCCCCAGCCCTTCACTTGCTTAGACTGAGAAGAGATCTAGGAATGAATCATCTCTCTGGAGAAGCTCACCTTGCAAGGAATGGAAATGAGGGGCCTGTCTTCAGCGCCTGATTATCATCCCAAGGAAAACGAGAAACCTGCAAGAACAGAACGGCACAGAACGTAAGTGTCACAGTAGCATCATTCCATGTTCATTTTAATATTAATTTTGATAAGATAAACCTGCTGTACATGTAAATGTTGGCAAACTATACACGTGAGACCAGCTTGGTACTTAACTATCCTTATTTGACAATGAGACAATGGAATAGGTAATAAGTCTTTTAAAAGTAATGTGCCCCTATTTGAACAAAAATATAAACTTATGAATCATAATTTCAGATCTTTAAGGGTTCTTATAGGTCCTCTTCTTCCTAATATTCTAGCTGCGACAACCCAATTAATCAGTGTTAGCTTCCTCCACAAGTGCAAACAGTTCATCTCTTCATCCCATCTCCAAAAAGAAGATGTATTATGATTTAGGAATCACAACCTTGCAAGGCATTAGCAATATGGGTCTTTTGGAAAGACCTAGATGCAATAAAACTGTGTTTGGGATCCCCCTGCTCTTATTTTAACCTGGAACTGGTGTTTCTCTCCCTCTTACCTTGTGGTACTAATTCTACCCTATGAGGGCAATAAGAACTAATCCCTTTTCTAAGTGACACCCCTTCAAAATATATGTAGGTTATCAGATTCCCAAGTCTCTTCTCAAATGCCTTCAATCAAGTTTCATATAGTATTGTCCCATCAGCCTGGTTTACCTGCCTCAGGATGTGCCGTAGGCCCTGTCAGATGAGTCAGACTGCCCAGAGTACAGGAGTATCACTTCTCTCATTGCTTTACTATAACCTAAAATAAAATTGGCTTTTTGTCTATATCATACTATTGAATCATACTAAGGTAAATGGGCATGGAAGGGTGGGGGAGAAAGAGAGAGGGAGAGGGAGAGAGAGAGGGAGAGAGAGAGAGAGAGAGAGAGAGAGAGAGAGAGAGAGAGAGAGAAGAAAGAGAGGAAGAG